>NC_041351.1:30501989-30624489 GCF_004354835.1 Perca flavescens
AGGTTTCAGGGGGAGAAGCCAGCCCTGACCACATGCACCTGGTCCTCACCTTGGACCACAGGCAGACCTAGTGCTGCTTCGCAGGTACATCGCCCTTCTCACAACACATTCTCACTCTCCCATTGCGTAAAATACAGACGCTCTGTCATGTGCCTTTGGCGTTTGTTAATCACGCTAAAAGTGTGTCCTATGTGCTCGAACATTAGTCTAGTTTTTTTGGGGGGCATTTCCACCTTTAACTGATAGGATGGCTTAGATATGAAAGAGGAGAGAGAGGGCGAAGACATGTAGAACAGTGCCGCAGGTTGGATTTGAATCCCTGGGCCTCTGCGTTGAGGAATAAACCTCTATACATGGATGCATGCTCTACCAGCTGAGCTACCCAGGTGCCCTCCACACCTGCTTTTAAATAGGCCCTGTTTGCACACCTGCTGCTCATTGGGTCAATTGCTGGGTGCCATGTAGGGTGTACAGTTCAAGGGCAATAGGAAAACTCAGTTAAAAAGACTACACAAACAAAAGCACAACCACACAGAGCAGACTGACTGAGCTCCCTCTGACTGGATTTAAGAAAAGGTAGAAAAATGACTTTCCCTACATGGATGTATTATTATTACTCTGACTACAATGTAAGTTAAGAGGGCAATTGTATTGTTTTATACAAAATGACCACAAAGAGATGCAACAAACAAACATTGCATAGCCACATGCATGCCTGAAACTGCTGCTACAGGCCTGAGCTCAGCCTTCAGGCTAACCGGCCTTTCCACACAAGATTTGCCAAAAAGGACAATTAGTCACACTACACTCAGCATGGCAACAACACCTGACGAATCTATATTACTCAACCAAGCTGAAGAGAAGATCATCAACCTTAAAAATGAAATCCAAAAACTCACCGACGAGCTGCGGCATAAAGAGGCTCTCCTGTCTAACTTCATGGACGTAGCTGCTGGGCAATCCAAGCGGCTGACGTCTCTCACAGCAGCCCTGCAGGACACGGTCCACCTGTCCTCAGCTGGCCTGCTCTACACCGCATTCGTCGTGGTCTATAGTGCAGGCCCGTGGTCATCCGAAGCAAACAGCGGGTGCGAGCAGGGCATCACCACCTAGCCAAATTTGCACTACTGGCTACTGATGATCCTCTGACTCCGGTTTCTCCACTGGCCTCGATTCACAAGCTGGCCGACGATGCCCCACCTCAGGCTCCCCTTCAGGTTTCAGCTCCCCTGCACGTCCTGTCCCCCCTCCAGGTGGATGGGCCAACGGCAGGTGACCACCTGGCTCTGGCTCCCACCGTAGCTGACAACCAGACGGATGCCTTGATTGACCTCCAACGGAAACGGCAAAGGGTTTCCTCCGTTCGCCGGCAGCTCATAAGGGATGCTGTCAGAAGATCCGGTGGTGTCGCGAGTCACCCTCCAAAAAGTCCCAGCCCCGTTCTTCACCACTACAACTCTCTGTTCGGTCCACCCACGGGGCTGTCAGCACCCAGTCTTCATCCCCTCATCCGCTTTTCCCCCCTACAACGTTGATCGTCGGTGATTCCATTATCAGTAGTGTATGTTTCTTCAATGCAGCTACACACTGTCTCCCCAGTGCCACGGTCACTGTCATCCGGGAAAAACTCCGGGATCTATTACCTTCTCTCCTGATTACCATAAAAAGGATCATTGTCCACGTGGGAACCAACAATACAGTCCGCCAACAGTCGGAGCTGACCAAAAAAGATTTTAGCCAACTTTTTAAGCTTTTAAAACAATGTGGCAGATCTGTTTTTATCTCAGGTGCCATTCCCACACTGGGCCGTGGTGCCACTTGCTTCAGCAGAGTCTTTAGCCTTCACAACTGGCTGCAGTCTGCATGGGGGGCACACAATGTTGGTTTCGTTGACAATTTTAATCTTTTTTGGGATCGATATTCTCTCTTCTTGAGAGACGACACCCATCTTAACAGGCTGGGCTCACAGGTGCTAGCCGCTAACGTCCAGCGTGTTGTGCAGTCCTCACCACAAGATTGACTATTCACAGAACACACACACACACACACACCCTGGAATCCCTTTCTCCTTCTATGGCATCACCTCAGGACACTGTTTGCAGCACTAGCCCCCCCCCCTACTGTCTTCCCTTATTAACTATTAACAGTCTGGTTTTAAATCTGGTCACAGTACGGAAACAGCTCTTTTAAAAGTATACAACGATCTCCTTTTAATTTCTGACCACAAGATTTTACTGTCAAGACTCGAGTCCTGTGCAGGCCTCAAAGGTACAGCTCTGAAGTGGTTCCGGTCATATCTGACAGACAGATCTTTTTACTCTAGTAAAGCACCAATTAACAGCGGGGTGCCTCAAGGCTCAATCTTAGGCCAGGTCTTGTTTTCATTGTATATGCTGCCTATGGGATCAATTTTCCAAAAATATAACATTTCGTTTCACTGCTTTGCAGATGACGTCCAGATTGGATGTCACTAAATTTCTTACACTTAAATGACTGAAAAACTGAAATTATAACTTTTGGGGAGCCTGATATCGCAGATTTAAATAGTGCTCTTGGCCCATTACTCTCTAACTACAGGCCGTGTGTAAAAAGTCTTGGAGTTATTATTGATAGTTCGTTTAAACTTGATAAACAAATTAGCGCAGTAGTAAAAACAAGCTTCTTTCAGCTTAGACTTCTTGGGAAGGTGAAATTGTACCTACCCCAAAGTCAACTGGAAAAAGTTGTACATGCCCTGATTACAAATCGCCTGGACTACTGCAACTCTTTATACTATGGTCTCAACCAGTCTTCTGTTCGCCGATTGCAATTAGTTCAAAATGCAGCTGCACGCCTGCTGACAGGGAAAAAGCGCTTTGACCACGTTACCTCAGTACTATCGTCTCTCCACTGGTTGCCTGTCGCTCTCAGAATCCATTTTAAGATTTTATTATTTGTTTTTAAATCTTTAAATGGATTGGCACCTTCCTATTTAGACGACATGTTGATTTTACATAACCCTGTCAGAGCACTAAGGTCAAATGACCAGCTTCTTTTGGACTGTCTTAGATCCAGACTGAAAACCAGAGGGGACAGAGCTTTTTCAGTTGCAGGTCCTAAGCTCTGGAATGCTCTTCCCTTCAATATTAAAGCAGCTAGCTCTATAGAGTCATTTAAATCACTTTTAAAAACTTATCTCTTTGAAATAGCTTTTAACACAAGCTGAGCTGTGACATTGTTAATATTGTTTGTAATCATGTTTTTCATGTGTTTTAATTATTATTATTATTTCGGGGGTTTCTATGTTTTTAATGTTTGTTTGTTTTTCTTCTTGGCTAATTAGTATGCTTTTATGCTGTTACCGGTATTAGTATCTGTACAGCACTTTGGGGCAGGAGTGACTGCTTGTAAATGTGCTCTATAAATAAACTTGACCTTGACCTTGACCTACCATCTCCCCATTCAGACTGTTGTCACAGATAGGGCCTCCTGCCCTCATTACACAATTAATAGGGTTAATAAAAACAATCTTCGTTACATAAAATGCACTACTGTCCCATCACCAGTGGTTATGTGTAAACTGACCCTCCTAAATGTGAGGTCCCTCTCAAAAAAGACTTTTATTCTAAATGAGTTTATCTCCTCCACCATCCTAGATTTCTTGTTCTTCAATGAAATATAGCCAGCTCTTAGAAGTATGTCCCCACGACTATGACTTCTTTTCACCCAAGCTTAGTGGCTGTGGAGGAGGCATTGCTGTTATTTTAAAAAAATGCCACCGGTGCACTCCTGTTGGTACAAATGCTTATACCAGTTTTGAGGTTTTTATGTTTAAAACAGGTGGTGTAAAGCCTGTCCTTTGTGTAACTGTCTACCGCCCTGCCAAACAGGATTCTGTATTTTTAACTGAATTTTCTGAATTTTTATCTTTGGTGGTTTTAGGCTATGATAAGATTTTAATCTCTGGGGACTTCAATATTCACATGGACATTCCATCCAATGCCAGTGCTGAATTTGTCAGAACTATGGACTCTTTTAACTTTACGCAGCATGTTACCTGCCCTACTCACAACCATGGTCATACTTTGGATTTAGTTTTTACACTTGGTCTGTCCATTGATTGTCTGGATGTGGAGGATTTGGGTGTCTCAGACCATCAGTGTATCAGGTTATCCACCTTGTTTCAAATCATCGGCAATCATCAAACGCCTGCTCACTACTGCTGATCTATAAATACATCCACTCCAAGTTATTTCTCAGATGCCTTCAGAGCCTCCTTTTCACTTAGCAGTTATAAATCCCCACCCCATCAGCTGAATACAGACCTATTAATCACAGAGTTTAATTTTACTTGTGGAAATGTTTTGGACTCCATTGCCTCTCTGACTATCAGGAAACCTAGAGCCAAATCTCAGCCTTGGCTGAATAGTGATACTCGTGCTCGTAGATAACTATTTTGAAAAGCAGAGAGAAAATGGAAAAAGGACAGGCTACAGGTGTCTTTTGAGATGCTGAAAGGCTGTCTGGCTAATTATTAGTTATCGGTCAAAGAAGCAAAGGCCAAATATTTCGCCAACATCATCTCCAAAAATCAGGTCAGGCTCCTCCGTATATTTCAGAACTCCTCAGCCACTACTCCAATTCCAGGCCTCTTAGATCCTCAAATCAATTACTTTTAACTGTTCCTCGATCGAGGTTAGTGGGTAAGGGAGATCATGCCTTTTCTGTGGCAGCTCCAAAGCTTTGGAATAGTCTCCCATTTTGTCTCAGATGTTCCCCCTCCATTGACAGTTTTAAAACACATCTCAAGACATATTTGTTCTCAATGGCCTTTGGTTCCCCTTAGAGGTTTGTAGCATCTTAATTTGATATTGTACTGTATTTTTTTTTTATTATGTATTTTTTGCTCCTTTTGCTTGATTTTAGTGCTTGTGTTGTGCATTTCAATTTGTACAGTACTTTGGTCAACTTTGCTTGTTTTAAATGTGCTAAATAAATAAACTTGACTTGACACTCAAAACATGTAAATAAAATCATGCAAAACCAAATAACACATGTCATGCAAAAAACACTTTTGCCCTGTGACATGAGCATATGACTTCAGTAATTCACAGGATCTCTAGACACCATCCAGTAAAACACAGCTGCTAACATGCTGGTCACACTTTGTTTTTACTTTACAAGCAATGCAAGCAATGCTGTTTAGAACCAATGCAGGTAATATTAACATCACCCCACCTCCCCAAGAGAAATAAATTCAGTCCAAATTGAAAAACAAGCTAAGATAACCCTGATGATGGTTAGGGTTTTCTCAGATGTGACAAAGCTCCCTGCAGAGCCACAGATAAACACAGTGCAGTATTAGAACAAGGTTCTCCACAACACCCTTACAGAAAACTACTCTATATATATATATATATATATAATGTTCTTTTTAAACGTATCTCTTTCTATGCATTTTGGCCTTTTATCCACACACAAATGCCATTTTAGGTCATTGTAAAGTGACCTCTTGGATAACTCCAGCCAGGGTGAAGACTTTTAGGAACTAGGTGTGTTGCCGTGTAGACAGGGAAAGCAGAGTTTTGGGCTTGTAACGTCAGAATGTGCGCCATTACCTCCTTTGTCAGGCGTCACAAATGAGGCAACATTTCATGCAGGCTGACGTGGCCAAATAGTGCTGGTAACAGGCTTACTAGCAGGACTTTTAACAGGTTTCTACATAAATGTACAGGTACTCTTCCTTTGTATTGTGGAACGGAGGCGTCAGATTGTGCTACGGAGGTCACTGCTACGTAATCCAAGCCTGCCACAGACACAGACCAGTCTTAGACGAGACCCTCAGACTTCTTATTGGTGGGTATATTATATTCTGCTCTATGATGAATCAAGTCTAAGGAGCTGATGAGATGAACATTTCACTGGAATTGTACCACGTACGATTTAATGTGACGAATGAAATTGATTTATTCATTAATTGATTGACAGTCTTTCGGTAAAAGCTTTTTTTCAGGCTTCTGATTGGCCAATATCTTCTTCTTCTTCTTTGTGTGACTGGCCTTGACAGCGCTTCAATTGTGTTTTTGCGTTGTTTTTAAACACCTGTGGACTAGGCCTCAGTGTCTTCTCGTGTCCTCCCCCGTTTTCTCTGGTTGTACAAAAAGGTACACTGGTTGATGCTTTTATCCTCTAAGCATATGACAGTTATTAGAAATGAAGACAGTGACAGAGAGCTCACCTTTGTAATCTACTCTCTACACATCTCACCCGACCCTGCTTGTCATCCCTGCCTGCATTCCCATGTCCCACTATAACTTTTTAAGAGAGGGCAGGGGACCTTTGCATTTGTACTCAACAGAATATTAATCTTTTTCACACCTGCTGCCATGAATTACATTTTTTTAAACTTTTGTAACCACCCCCCCCCCATCTCTCTCCCTCTTTTTCTTGAGGTCTTGTGTTTGCAGCCTTTTACTGACTTTGTTGGCAATGATAAATCTCCTCAGCACAATGTAATTTACATACATGATTATATTTTTAATTTCACACTTATTTGCATGGGCTTGTGAGGCCTTCTTATGAAAGTCATAAATTATTCTGTCTGCACTGCCCGAACAATTTCACAAAAGCAAAGTGGAAGAAAAAAACGAACACGACATACTACGTTTTCCCACTCTCATGCAGTCTGCAGTCTGTCATAAATGTAGTTCATCCTGCACTTGTTTTTGGTGCAAGTCATTCTGGATGTTGCTCCTACCACAATGTTATCTATTGTACACCTACAACTGTATTTTTGTGGTTGATTAAGATAAAGAACAAGACTAACTTTGTTGTTTATTAATGAAGCCTCAGCCTTCAAATTAAAACTAAAAATGTACAATGCCATTACATCTGCATTGAAAATAAAATACAAATAATGAAATGTCACTGGCTACAGAAACCCCAAATTACATAAACTTGTAATTATAAAACAATACAGAGTATTACTGACAACACTTTCAGAGATAAGGTAGGCTACTTGCTGTACCTGAACATGGGGATTAGATATATTGTTGGCCTATACCAAAACTACACTGACAGTGGTAGTTCCTACCCTGTCCTCTTTTAATAATAATAATAATAATAAATTTTATTTAAAGGCGCCTTTCATGGCACTCAAGGACGCCTTACAAAATTTTAAAAAAGAAAAGAAAAATCAAACCAGTACAGCATCAAACCTGCCTAAACAGATACGTTTTAAGACGAGATTTAAAAACTGAGAGACTAGAACTGTTACGAACTTCCACAGGAAGAGAGTTCCATAAGTGGGGAGCAGCATAGCCAAAAGCTCGTGACCCCATAGAAGCTGTCCTAGTGCGTGGCAGAACAAGTGTAAGTGCAGAAGCGGATCTTAGAGAGCGGGAAGGAGTGTGAATATGAAGAAGATCTTGAAGATATGAAGGAGCCAAATTGTGAAGTGCTTTGTAAGTTAAAAGCAAAACTTTAAAATCTACACGGAATTTAACCGGGAGCCAATGCAACTTCTGTAAGACAGGAGAAATGTGTTCAAAAATGCGAGTTTAGGTAATGACTCGAGCTGCTGCGTTTTGTACCAACTGTAATTTATGGAGAGATTTTGAAGGAAGCCCATAAAACAAAGCATTACAGTAGTCGATTCGTGCACCAGCGTAGCAGTGCTCTTGAGTGAAAGAACAGGACGCAAACGATTTATATTGCGAATGTGAAAGAAAGCAGAACGGGTAATTCTATTAATGTGAGCTTCAAAAGACAATGTTGTGTCACAAATGACACCCAAACTTGTGACCTGATTCGATAGAGGAACAGAACAGTTATCTATTACCATAGAAGAAATATTTGACTTACTTATCGTATTTTTTGTACCAACAAGAAGAATTTCTGTTTTACTGCTGTTCAATTTTAGAAAATTACTTGAAAAACAATTTTTTAATTCACTTAAGCACTCACCAAGAGCAGAAGAGGGAAACTTTGATGAAGGTTTAGAAGATAGGTAAAGAATGAAATTTAATATCATATTTCCTAAAAATAGTGATAGATGAATGACAACAGGAGTAGGATTTGATTTAAACTGTTTGAGTTGTACAAATTGAATGCGATCTGTGAGATAGGAACGAAACCAGCTTAGAGCCATACCAGTGATTCCAATAGATTACAACCTACTCAAAAGTATAGGATGTGAAATGGTGTCAAATGCCACACTAAGATCAAGAAGTATAAGTATTGATAAAAGACCAGCATCAGCCGCTAGTAATAGATCATTAGAAATCTTTACAAAGGCAGTTTCAACACTGTGAAGAGCACGAAACCCTGATTGAAACTGCTCATATAAACTATTGTAAGAGAGATGTTCACGGAGCTGAAGAGCAACAATTTTTTTCTAGGATTTTTGACAGAAACGGCAGATTTGAAATAGGTCGAAAATTTTCAAAATTGTCTGTATCTGTCCCAGGTTTCTTCAGAATAGGTGTTATAACAGCGGTTTTAAGTGCAGTAGGGACAGTCCCTGAGAGAAGTGATGTATGCATAATGTCAGTGATTAAAATTGAAAGAAATGATAAACCAGCTTTAACCAAGTGGGTCGGTAATGGGTCTAGTTGACAAGTGACAGACTTAGATTTTTGTACAATGAGACCGATGTCCTCAACTGTTGGAATTTTAAAAGCAGAAAAGCTTTTGTGCTGCAACTATCTTCAACCTGAATAAACAAATGATTTTAAAGATAGGTTATTAGCTATTATTGATATAATATGTGTTGCTTTGTGTTAAAGAATTAGCATTGAATAACCTATTTAATATTTTGTCAGTCATATTACACTTTAATTCATATTAAGGCTGTGAAATGATGAAAATGACTTTCATAATCAACCACCAGGTCTTTGCCAGTTCCACAATAGTAAACGTACAGAGCCCCCCTGGGGTCATCTGAGAAAAAATAAACAAAACTGTGTGCACGGTTTTATAATCTGTTCTTACGGATTCATAATCCGTGCCCTCAGTTTTATAAACTGTGCGCACGGTTTTGCAATCTGTCCGCACGGATTTGTAAACGTGCCCACGTAATCCCACCAAGAGGCTTCCCTTTCTTAGAGTATCAGTAACCTGCTTTAAGTATTTCTTGGTGCTCCCACAGACAATATACTGGTTTACAAAATGTGCAAATTTTTTAAAAATGTTTATTAGTCTGTATTTAGATTGCACAGATTAGTTCAAATACAGTGGACTTCACTTCATAGACCCTGAATTTCATATTTTTATTGCATCTGCATTTAGAGGTATTTTGTTTGTAAATTTATTACTTCCATATCCTCCAAGATATGATTATAATTACTCTGTATTGCTAAGACTATGATGCTGTCCATGGTGCTGAAATGTTAGTAATTGCACCTTTTTCTTAGTCCCACCTTGCTGTCAGCTTCATCGTGGATATATATTTTCTAAACTATATATGAATTAACTCAACTCATGTCAAAAAAAGGGAAACAACTCATACAAAAAAAAAACAGATTTGATGTAATTTCATCACCATAACCTATTGAATTGGCATGTAATACACCCTTTCAAAATACAATTCTGCATTGTAAAAACTGTATTGGAACAATACATTTACTGTATATGTTTATAAAAACAAAACATTTATGTTTATAAAAAAGTCGAACAAATGTTTATATAAACATGGGAAACATGTATGTAAACATGTTAAACATCACACTCTCTCTCACACACACACACACACACACATCAAAAAATTACGCTGATAAAAGCTACAGGGTCTAACAATCCTGAATTTAGTGAGATCAACATAAGTAGGGTAGAGAGGGTGGAGTTTTAAGTAGATTTTCAAATGCAGCAACACATTTTTACTTAACAAATACATTTAGTTTGCACTTTAATATCTCTTGTTCTCTGAATTCTTTTCTGGCCTTCAGATAGTTCTATCACACCTACCAGACCAAGAGAGAGAGACACACACACACACACACACACACACACACACACACACACACACACACACACACACACACACACACACACAAACGTTGTTGAGATCACTGGCCAACCATGGAACCAAATCACCTAGAACAAACAAAACAGGGATATGAATACATATGCAGATATAAAAGTATGGACATAAACTTATCAAATTGTGAGTGACAGGGATACCAGCAGTGTGTTGAAGAGTAATTCCTGTTAATTATTTTTCTGGTGTGTGTGCCACAGTAAAGCATGAAAACAGTAGCTAACGCTAGTAGTTTTATTTGCAACGAGGAAGGCGTACAAGCAGACTTCAAAGAATCGTCGTTTCGGCGGGACATTACAGTTATGTTAAGGCAACAAAAGCACCCACCCACACCTCCTCACTATCTGTAACAGCAGCCGTTACTTTGGTGCTCACAGAACGCCAACCTAGCTAGCTAACTGAACGGTTTTGGAGTGAGTGAAAAGCTCAATACGTGCAACGTTACATTAAGAAATCAGTAAAACAAACAATGCAATACATAATATAGCATTAAATCTAGCCTTAAATCAAGATAAATAGAACTTACTTGTCGGATGCAGACACTGCTGAAAGTAGGCTACCTGTGCAGTCTTTACGTGGGCACGTTCACAAATTTGACGCGCAGATTGCAAAACCGTGCGAAGAGTTTATAAAACTGAGGGCACGGTTTATGAATCCGTGCGAACAGATTATAAAACCGTGCGAACAGATGACCCCCGGGGGGCTCCGTATAAACGCAAATATGAAAACAAGGAAAAACTGCACTCTGATGGAAGACAGACAGAAAGTGCAAGCTAGGATTTATTTGGTTAAACTTTTGGTTACATTTCGTGAAATATTTAGTCCCCTTCCCTGTTTGTTAGCACATTTAGAGTGGTACCAATGCATGCCTGATGTTTCCCTGTTTAATTTAATACCATAGTCTTCATCCTAGCAGCAAAAGTGAGCTCACTACAACCTCTCATATACAACCGAGTGAAATTGCAGTCAACCCACGATTAATTTCTAACATGCTTAATGTTTCAAATGAACCTAACAGAAATTATTAAATACGTTAAGTTTGACAGCACTAAATGGCACGATCATTTTCATAATTATGATGCACACCCATGTTGATAGCTGACTATGCAATTCGCTAAGATAGGGATAAAAGCAGCCTATTATAATGTGTCCTGCTCCTGGCACTTACCAGTACCTCTTGCTGATGTGAAATTAACTCTGCTTTCTGTCCCTCATCATGACCAGTCACATCTAATGATGTAGGCCTACTCTTCTTCCTCAGTTTTTTTTTTTTACACCTAGCATATAAGTCATTGTATTAGCGCCCCCTGCTGTTGGCTGTTAATAGAGCTTTATTAGACTTTTTTGTGCCGACAGCCGTCGGTTGGACGATAACAATAATACTTGCTTATGTGTGTTTTTATATCCTTCAGCTAGTTTCTTTTAGAACTCTACTATTTGTTGATAATCGTCAATCATACATTTTAGTGTTATGTAGTCATTATTCTGTCCATCATTATTCTGTCCATCTCAAATAGTGGCAACAAGACAGGAGGAGGGGAAGAGGCTGGAGGGAAGTGAGGCACAAGATAAACAGGCTCAAATAGAAAAAAAGAGATACAACAGAGCCAGTAAGCTGCATTTCTTTGAACAAACAGCCGAGCTAAAACGAAGCTGCCTCTTATCGTTTCAACTCTGTCAATCAGATATCCCTCTGTGGTTTTTATGCAAACAAAGGCGTCGCGCACGGCGTGGTGTAATGAAATAACGTCTGGAAGTGTGGCACTGTGCATGATTAGCCTAATAGAAGATCCTACTCACAGCTGTCTTGCTCATTTGCTTGTTTCAATATGAGGGGATTATCACTTATTCCATGATAAGCATGATGGTTGCTTTGAATCAACAGCACCCTTCCCTGCTATCATTGTAATCCACAGCATGCCACCTGTATACTCTACAGCTACAGCTATGTGCTCCATTGATAAACGTTTTTTTGTGTGCATGAACCAGTGTTGTAGTCGAGTCACCAACTGTGGAGTCCGAGTCGAGTCTCGAGTCCCCAGTGTTCAAGTCCTAGTCCAAGTCCGAGTCACCAAAGAAGAGTCTGAGTCGAGTCTGAGTCGAGTCACCATTACCTGAGTTCAAGTCCAAGTCGAGTCATCAAGGTTGAGTCTGTGTTGAATTCCAAGACTGCCTACATTTCTCCACTCTGGCACCTTTAAAGAGCTGATATACTAATAAAAGAGGGTCTACATTAAACAATTGCAAAGGGAGTTTATTTACTGACTTTTTCTCTGCCACACAGCATAATTTTTTCATTGATTACATATACACTTTGCAACACAGTAATACTGCACTGACCTAATATATTGATATATTTCAATATCAATCCATCCAGCTTAAAGTTGAAATCTGTGTAGGCTAACTTCATGATCCAGGGCACATCTCCTCATTTTCCAAAATGTAGAACAGAGCCCGCGAATCATGCACTACAGTTGCATATATCAGTATCAATTCCTTTGTTACGAGAGTAGAGAAAGTAAAAGCGAGAATGCAGCGTTAAGTGAGTGACGTCAGTGAGTGTGTTGTCAAGCAAGGAGAGCGAGCGGTAGCGGTGTCTGACTGAGAAGCGTATGTGTGGCTGTGAGGGAAAACAAGAGAAAAAAGAGATCCCAAAGACAATGTAAATTGAGTTAACAGCTAACAATAAACAAGAAGCTTCTCAAGACATGGTGGCTTCATAATTTGTTAATACTGTCGGTGAAGTAAAGGGTGTCACACCCAAAAGAACATCAGCCCTGGATGGAACGTCTCCACAGCTGCTTCCGGTCTTGGAGCCTGAAACATCTTATATCAAATTTGTATAACCTATTAAGTCAGACACTTCATCCAACGTCCTTTTTCATGAATGCTCAAGTCCAATTTTCTACATCCTCGAGTCCAAGTACAAGTCATCAGTCCGTGAGTGCAAGTCAAGTCACAAGTCTAGAGAATAAAGCCTCGAGTCGGACTTGAGTCCAAAATAGAGACTTGAGTCGGACTCGAGTCCGAGTCCAGGACTCGAGTCCGAGTCCAGGACTCGAGTACTCCATCATTGGCATGAACACACTGAACATCAGGCCATTCTGGTTTCAGACCTGCCTTT
This sequence comes from Perca flavescens, assembly GCF_004354835.1. NCBI lineage: Eukaryota > Metazoa > Chordata > Actinopteri > Perciformes > Percidae > Perca > Perca flavescens. The sequence goes on from NC_041351.1 coordinate 30,515,129, forward strand.
CATGGACACTTAGTCATTTCATGTGTCTTGGGTGGATCAGACAGCTATCCAATTTGAAAGTGTGAATGCTTTCAAGGAGCATTTAAAGGTCCTATGACATGCTGCGTTTTTGATGCTTTTATATAGGCCTCAGTGGTCCCCTAATACTGTATCTGAAGTCTCTTTTATATAGACCTCAGTGGTCCCCTAATACTGTATCTGAAGTCTCTTTTATATAGGCCTCAGTGGTCCCCTAATACTGTATCTGAAGTCTCTTTTATATAGGCCTCAGTGGTCCCCTAATACTGTATCTGAAGTCTCTTTTATATAGACCTCAGTGGTCCCCTAATACTGTATCTGAAGTCTCTTTTATATAGGCCTCAGTGGTCCCCTAATACTGTATCTGAAGTCTCTTTTATATAGACCTCAGTGGTCCCCTAATACTGTATCTGAAGTCTCTTTTATATAGACCTTAGTGGTCCCCTAATACTGTATCTGAAGTCTCTTTTATATAGACCTTAGTGGTCCCTAATACTGTATCTGAAGTCTCTTTTATATAGACCTTAGTGGTCCCCTAATACTGTATTTGAAGTTCAATTCAATTCAATTTTATTTATAGTATCAAATCATAACAGAGTTATCTCGAGACACTTTACAGATAGAGTAGGTCTAGACCACACTCTATAATTTACAAAGCCCCAACAATTACAGTAATTCCCTCAAGAGCAAGCATTAGCAGTGGCTATTGCGACAGTGGCAAGGAAAAACTCCCTTTTAGGAAGAAACCTCGACAGACCCAGACTCTTGGTAGGCGGTGTCTGACGGGGCCGGTTGGGGGTGTGATGGCGATAATAGTCGCTCTTTTATATAGACCTTAGTGGTCCCCTAATACTGTATCTGAAGTCTCTTTTATATAGGCCTTAGTGGTCCCCTAATACTGTATCTGAAGTCTCTTTTATATAGACCTTAGTGGTCCCCTAATACTGTATCTGAAGTCTCTTTTATATAGACCTTAGTGGTCCCCTAATACTGTATCTGAAGTCTCTTTTATATAGGCCTTAGTGGTCCCCTAATACTGTATCTGAAGTCTCTTTTATATAGACCTTAGTGGTCCCCTAATACTGTATCTGAAGTCTTGTTTATATAGACCTTAGTGGTCCCCTAATACTGTATCCTGAAATTCAGCCTTGGTGCAGAATTACAGCCACTAGAGCCAGTCCCACAATGAGCTTTCCTTAGGATATGCCATTTATGTGTCTGTAGCTTTAAATGCCATTGAGGAGGAGGGGGGTCAAGGTAGAGGGTGGGGGTGTGGCCTTGACCAACTGCCACTTTGCTCGTTTGAAAGCCATGATGTCTCTCTCTCTCATGGGTAGTCCAAATTCTCTGGGTGGTCAAAGCAGAGAAAGGTGAGGTAACCTTGCTCCTTATGACCTCATAAGGAGAAGATTCCAGATCGGCCCATCTGAGCTTTCATTTTCTCAAAGGCAGAGCAGGATACCCAGGGCCCCGTATTACACCTATTCTAGCCACTGGGGGACCCTAGGCAGGCTGGGGGAACGCATATTAATGTTAAAAAACCTCATAAAGTGAAATTTTCATGCCATGGAACCTTTAAGACAGATTGATATCCCATTGCACAAATCACCTCACTATGTTATGTTTGTACCACATGTATTACAAAATATAATCCTGTCTGGAATGCTCGTGGAATCAGGAAGCACTTTAGTTTCACATTTATAACTAAATGAACACTCATTTGCCAGTTCATTAAGAATACTTGTTGAATCACAATGAATCCACTACCATTGTGAAATTTTAACTTCTCAAAGCAAATCGTGCCATGGCATTAAACATTATAATTATGTTGATACCATTGTGTTGTATCACTGTAACACTGATGTTTTCACTGCAGTGAGTGCCCGGGACCTACAGGTGGTCATTGAAGGGCGTTTTTACACCTATAATTTGTTTGCTTTGGTGCAAATTAGTTGATGAGTTTGTAAACTTGGAGCGGTTTCCCCTTGGTTCGGTTTCGGAAAAAATCCAAGCCATGGAACCATTTATCTGACCACGGAAATGCGAGTGACGACGAGCTTGAACGTAGTCTATTTCTGTGAGAGAAACACTGCGAGCTGCAGAAGTTTGCATGCTCTGCTGCATCGCAGATTGCAAAGCACACCTGACTACAGGAGATGTTTAGCTCGGACTCGTGGAGTACACACTTGGTGCGGTTCGAGGTCTGATCACGTTCTCACCACCAACGAACCACTCCAGAGTGGATTGAAAGCGTACCGAGATCACCTCATCAAGCAGGTCTCGGAACACTTGTTTGGTCCGCTTTTGGTGTGGATTTATTTATTTTTTTATTTGAAAATTATTTAAATTGAACAATATATTAACATTTTAAAGTCCTTAAATATATAATAAGTAAACCTAAGTCACCTAACACATAACTACAATAATTTAACAAATAACAGTTACACTATTAACAAGTAACAACAAAATAAATGTTGAGTTGGTATGCCAACCAGCTTCAAACTTTAGCCGTTCTTTTGCAGAAAAATGACCATATTTGCCTCCTCTGGCAAGATAGGACACCTCTCCTGATTTATGGCATGTCCTGCAGAGGAGAGAACTCTCTCAGACGGTGTCCAAGAGGCCTGTGTACACACAGGGTGGAGTCTGAAAGGGCAGACTCCCCCACCACGAGGGTTTTGTCCTGAACGATAGACTAGCAGAGCAAGTGTAATATGTTTACTAGCGATCACGTGCAGTGAATGGTTAATATGCTTTCACGTCCGTTTTGGTGAGCCCAGAGGGAAAATATGCCATTTCAAAAGTAACCTACATTTACGGTAGTGTGATACTTTTACGTCTGTTTCAGAGCGTGTATAAAAAGCCGTCTATCAGCAGGGATTGTAGAGTTCATGTCCGAGAATAGCGCGGACATGCGCTTCACACTGCGAGTGGGCACGTGTGCCACTCGGCAGAAAAGAGAAAAAGAAAAAAGAGTCTGCCGCTGTCCGGAGCAACAGAAGGAAAATATTTCAGTCAGAACCGAAATGAGGAACCGAAATTTGCGTTCTAATCTGGTCCGAATACTATCGTTTGCGTAGGAGCTGGTTCCATAGTGGAACCGGGTTTTGGTACTCAACCCTGTAAGTAGTTCTATACAATTTCTTTTGTAGATTAGGGTGAACTCGTGTGTGTTGTAGCAGTTTGCCAATGAGAACGAAGTGGCTAACCGATAGCGGCATTAGCAGCAGCGCTAGCAGCGCTAGCAGCGCTAGCAGCGCTAGCGGTTAGCCACCTCGTTCTCATTGGCAAAACAGTACACTGCAGGTATTCCACGCAAAGGTGGAAGTGCGCCCTCGTTTAGAAGAAGTCTCCCGGCTAATCCTGCTTTGTACTGACTGAAGTTGGAGAAACAGCTAGCTGATGTGGTATTAGTTAAAGTGGTTAGCACACACCAAATGTTTCGGCCAATGACGTAGATGGCCCTGCCGATTTTGACCAGCTCACCCGGAGACTGGACACATTCAGAAACCGTATCTGACTTAAAACAGCATGGATGTTTTTTTTTCCAAGTTTGTATGCGTGTGGAAGCACCAGAGACACAAAATAACACCCCAAACGTTTTTCATAATATGGGCACTTTAACTAGTTTTTTTCACCATCTTCCTGGATACATACTGTAAAACTTCAAATAATAGCCGAGTCCCAAATAGACGCCGGTCTCTTTTAAACGCCTGGTGTGACAACAGATTTGGGTAAATAAAGGCCGGTCTCAAATAGAGGCCTGGTCTGTTTTTTGTTTTTTTCGTGTCGGGTTGTATTTGATCTTTTAAAACCCGTCAGATCGTTTGTTCTATGTTTTGATTTGATTTCACGTGACAGACGCAACCGTTCATAAACTACTCATCACTATGGCAACATAATAAACAGGTTAATGAACTTTCTTTTAGTCTTCAGTTTTTCTTAATTCTCTCAATACCACCATGGAGACAAAAAGAAAAAAGTATGATTTGACATTTAAGCTGACAGTTGTCAAATTTGCCGAACAACATTCGGGAGAAGCAGCGGCAAGACATTTCTCGATTGATCCTAAGAGAGTGCGAGAATGGAGTAAACATAAAGCAGAACAGCAACGTCTGTCCGAGGAAGACGACAAAAGGGCCAGACTGCGAGGTGGAGGGAGGAGGAAGGTCAGTGAAGAGCTGGAGGTGAGCATGTGTGAGTGGATCCGCAGCATGCGGGCAAAGCATCTCAGAGTCTCACGTAAAATGATCAGGGCCGAGGAAAAGAAGTGGATGCAACAGTGAGTGACGGCAGGGATGAGGAGAGATTTACAATTAAAGGCCTGTCTCTTATAGACGCCTGTCTCAAATACAAGCCGGTGCATTTTGGCGATTTGGCTAAATAGAAGCCCGGGCTATTATTTGAAGTTTTACGGTACATAAATAATGATAAATAATAATATCTAACTATAAATCGAGGACCCTCTGTGTATGCATGTGTGTCCATGGTCTTTCAAATATCTCGAGAACTGTTCATCCAATCTACTTCACACTTTGCTTCCTGGATACCCAATGATTTTGGGGTTTGGAATTTGGACAGTGTTGGATATTGGATTTTTATAAACTGAATAAAACTGAATGCACAATAAAGGTTGAGGAACAAACAAACGCTGGCTCTTCTGTCCCAATAAAAGTTTAAAGCATTTTGCTAAAAGGGAAACTCACTAAAAAGACATGTTTTGCTGACACTAAATATCAAACAAAAGCCAGACACTATATCGTATTAAGTTGCTGTGAGCTGTAAAGTCACCACATTCTTGGAGCCTGACGTCCAGGGGCTGGTTGTGTACAGTAAGTGTACTAACTTATAACACCTATTTTACCACTATTTAAATTCATACTTTAATGTTACTTTATAATAGTCAAGCCACTAAACCTGTTTGGAAATGAATACCTCTGCTGTAGTGTTAAATTTGGTAACGATAATAATGACAAGACGAGACAGCACTGCCGTCATTAAACGCTGACTGTGGCGATGTCAACATGCAATATCACTGGCTGAGTCCATCTCTGTACGCGGTCCGAATCTGGTGGTTGATTAACACATATTATTGCCTACTGGCTCTCATATCGGGCCGGATGGGCACACCGCCATGAGTCCATTAGCCAAAAGTCTGTGATTACTCCACATTGTAGCTGTCAATATTTTGTGAGTAAAATCTGCAACGTAACCAGTAACATTTCTCTGTCAAGTAAATGTAGTAGTATAATAGAATACACTTTATTGTCCCCGAGGTGAAATTTGTCTCGGACATAGTGCTACAATCTGTTGCTTCACAACATAAACAACATGAAACATAAAAAACATACAAACATAACATACAAATCAACATAAAATAAAATACAAATACAACACAATCAACATGAAACATGAGATCAGCAAAGCGTCCTAGGACACAAAAAGAAGGACACACATGACAGCACAGACAACACAACATCCTAAGAATTAACTGTAATAATTAAAGTACTAAGTGCAAAACGTGCTGGTGTATTTATTGCACCCCTGCTCTGCTGGGCTAAGATTTACTATTGGAGTTCAGCAGCTTGACGGAAGTTGGAATAATTGATAACTTTAGTCTGTTTGTTTTACATCTCGGCACACAGACTCTTCTCCCTGATGGCAGTTCATATTCAAGAGAGAGAGGGTGTAGAGAGTCTGCAGGGATTCTAACAGCTTCCTCATACAGGCCCTGTATGGGCTTGTACTGTTTCCTCCCTATTATCCTCATAGCTGTCTTGTGTGTGCTGACCAGCCTGCTTTTTAGCTGCACTGTTAAGTTTTCAAACCATGCTGTGATTCCATATCTGATGATGCTCTCCAGAATCGCCCGGTAGAACATGAGCATGATCTGGCTGCCTACTCCATACAGTCTCAGTCGCCTTAAAAAGTCTCATCTCTGCTGCAGTCTATTGCACAGGTGGTCAATGTTTTCCACAGTAAGTCAGTAGTCTATGGGGTTGCATATTACAGTTTTTTTTGATTGGTAAACGACAGTGGGCACAACTGGAGTCACATGTGCAAAACTCTGACTCCAGTCTGCACAGCAGCAGTTCATGTAGACCAAACTCTAGTTTGTTTTTCATCGCTTGAACACAGTTTTCTAAACTCTACACACTTATCCCATGACTTTAACCACAACGTGCACAACACTGTAGATTTACAGCACTTTGTTCAGATGCTAACACACTGCTGTCAACACTGTTAACCACACATTCAGAACAGAATAGATCTCAGTCTGGTGCCTATCAAACACTGCTGATTGCAATTTTAGCTGAAATCCTAAGCAGGTGTCTAGTTTTAGACTAGTTAGTGAACATTTATGGTATTTATACAGAGAAAGCTCAGAAAGTCTTTTTTGTATACAAACACCAAATAAGAATGAAACAATTCTACACTGTACCGTTTGAGAGAAACAGGTAAAAGAGCAAAGATACCAATATGTCCAGGTAAGATGTCTGAAGTTATGTACACAGCTATAAAAAAAGTGAACAACACTATATCTTTACAATAGTAAAACTGTGTTCTTACTGTTTTTCAGAAAATAATGGCAGTGAAAGCAATAGAAACACCACATTCATTAGTATTTATAGATGATGAAGACATCCAATGTGATGAAGAAAACTTGCCACATGATGCTGGAGCGAGGCAGGATTAGTCACACTATTCTTTGGTACTGTTACGTATGTACCTTTAGTTTTTTCTCCCCAGTAATTCCATAAATTACTAGAGACAAAATACTTTATTGAAGAAAACTGCTGATTTTCATTCCTTCTTTTTTACCTTATGTAAAAATTGGTATGCTATACAATCTATATTTTTTCCTTAAATAAACTATTGAGTAGTGTCAAGTCACTCAAATTGTTCAAACTGTAAAGATGAAAAAGTTTGTAATTTCTGTATTGGTGTTTGATGCTAGTGTTTTTACCCTCAGTGTGTTCTGAGTGACGGTGTGTGTTATCTCAGTGTGTGTGTGTGTGTGTGTGTGTGTGTGTGTGTGTGTGTTATCTCAGTGTGTGTGTGTGTGTGTGTGTGTGTGTTATCTCAGTGTGTGTGTGTGTGTGTGTGTGTGTGTGTGTGTTATCTCAGTGTGTGTGTGTGTGTGTGTGTGTGTGTGTGTGTGTGTGTGTGTGTGTGTGTGTTATCTCAGTGTGTGTGTGTGTGTGTGTGTGTGTGTGTGTGTGTTATCTCAGTGTGTGTGTGTGTGTGTGTGTGTGTGTGTGTGTTATCTCAGTGTGTGTGTGTGTGTGTGTGTGTGTGTGTTATCTCAGTGTGTGTGTGTGTGTGTGTGTGTGTGTGTTATCTCAGTGAGGATTGTGCAGAGTGTTTAGCTGCACTGAGCCTGTTTTGCAGCTGATGTGACCTGTTTAGCTCAGGTGACTGAAAGTAGTGCAGACTGGAGTTTGAGTTTTGCACATGTGACTCCAGTTGTTCCCACTGTTGTTTAGCAATCGGAAAAAACTGTAAGTGCTTTGGGGGCCTTCTGTAAGTAATGTTGGGGTACAATGGTTCTGGAGCTACAAAGCTACAAGCAGCAATACCACAGGCCAAGCAATCGGCCCAATCTAAGTCCCCTTTAGAATGAATGTGGACCGTACTAAATTTTCAAATCTTTGTTTTTCTTCATTATCATTAGTTCAAATCATTCCAAGTGATCTTTTTTTTGGGGCATTTTAGGCCTTTATTTGACAGGACAGCAGAATACATGAAAGGGGAGAGAGGGGGGGAATGACATGTAGCAAAGGGCCACAGGTCGGAATCAAACGTCGAGGAGTTAACCTCTATATATGGGCGTCCGCTCTACCAACTGAGGTATCTGGGCGAATGATTATATGATCAATCATCAACCTTTTTCTTAGATCCATTGGAAAAGATGAGATAAGAGACTAGAGGTACCAGTCACACAAAATACGGAAGATAAAAACGGCCTTCAATTTAAATTGAAATTGAATTTCAAGTAACGTTAAAGTATTTCCCTGCAACCTTGATGAATGGAATACTGAATAATCGTTTTTGATTGTTTAATGGTCTTACAAAGTCAGATGGTCAGTTTACCCTGCGATAACTCAATTTATCCACTCACTCAGATCAAAGTTGAGCCACGCACACAGCAAGGTCACAGCAGTGTCGGGTACAGCCTGACTCTGGCCAGCAAAACTGAGATCCCATTAGCGCCAGCTTCACAGCGGAGTGTTCAGGCCCAGTCAAAACAATGCTGCTTAGCGCCAGCACCATGTGTAAAATATAGCGGCTATGGATGAGAGGGAAGTTAACTGCTGAAAGTCAAAGACGTTTTGGCGCTGGTGGTTTTCCTTTGGCGCTGGCAATAACTGCTTTGAGGGACGCGAAAAATGCACACACGTGCATTTACCTTCTGTGGATTGCAGGCTGTGGAAAGGTTTTGGACTCGACACTGCAGCACACCAACACATTGCTCTGGGCAGACCGAAGCTGCAGCTGGGAGCCTTCATGTCTGTGCTCACAAACGTTTTTTTTTGTTACTAATAAGGTTTCTTTTGTTTATTTTTATGATTGTTTACAATGTAGCATTATCAGGGGGAAAAAAGGGAGTAAGTGAGTGCATAGTGAGTTAACTGTGTCCTTTTGGTTTCTATTGTGTCCGAGACATGGGACGCGTACTTAGCAACATCACTGCTGTTATAATGGTGTTGCAGTTGTGCTCTTATAGCATTACACTGTTGTTGCTTTGATATTGTAGCATCATAGTGCTTTTCTGGAATTCTAATTCCGTTGTAATTTAGCACTATAATGCTGTCGTTGCAGTTGCGTTGCTCCAACATTATGAAGCTGTTGTTGCTGTGGTGATAGTGTATGATAATTGTGGTGTTGGCGTGGCTTCGGGGCCTTATGAAGCTTTGAAGCACTGGGCTGCAGGCCTGTTGAGATTAGAAGGTGGCAATGCTGCGCTTGGCTCCATTATTCATTGGCTGTTGCACATTTTGTTTTGGAGCAAAACACGCATTGACATCAAAGGCAAAATGGGAGAGGGGAGGAAAACAGCCCAGTGTCTTAAAAAAAACCATGTTGCATTTATGTATTTCATTATCTGGCCCAGGAGCAGAGGAGAGGATGGAGCAGGAGGCGAGAGATAGAGAGAAGGATGGAGAGGACTAGGACTGATTGTGTTATCACAGTGTTTACATTAAACACCCAAAGGCTGAAAGGCCCTGGATGGATTAGAGCCACAAGAGAGAGTTTGTGTTTGTGTCTGTGCTTATGTATGTATGTTATAGTGACCTGCTCAGTTTTGCATGAATCCCTATCTCTGCCTCCACCTGGCTCGCTCACCTCCAGACCCACATACACATCTTAACCAGTTGTATTCACACACCCACTTTATGGCAGTCCAAACATTGCTGTTCCTAAGGAAATAATAAGAATGGCTTAGGCCAGCCAATGGCTGGATGTGGCTGAGTCTTTCCTTAGATGTCTCTGTACTTGATATGTTTCAGTCCCCATCCACCACCTCAGATCCCTGTCAGATCTAAGCGAGTGGAGCTACAGTGCAGCCTTGGCCTCTGTTTTCATTAGAGTATCACAGCAACTAGACAGCAACGGATAACTGAATGCTAAGGGGTGACTTACTGATCAGAGGTAAGGATTTTGGAGACAAATCTCAAACTGAAAACTAGTTCAAACCAAACAGTGCTGATCTGTGTCTGGAAACAAGTGTAGTGTAAATGAATTTATTTGTAAGAAAGATGACGTGGAGTGATTGCACTCAACTGTGAGCTATCAGAAAGGATCAGTATTTATACTGAGTAATAGAATTTAAGTTGTATTAAGGATTAATGGACAATAAGTACACACAACCTTGGTTTAACCATAGATAATATCCTGAACTTTACATTGAAAAAGTGTTGCATTATTCTTGAACATTGAATACTATCTGTTTGCCTTCATGTTTGTAGGAGTTCATGTGATAAATGTATGGTTCTGATGCATGCACCCTGTGAAAGTTTGTATCCTGGTTATTATGCTTAAGCTATATTAGATGATTAGTCCATGATTTACATCCGGTAGTAATGCAGGAAGTGAAGAGTAAGGTTAGGATGTCCAGGAGGTGGATAGGCATCTCAATGCATGCATTTTTTTAGACTCAATGCTGTCTCTGGAGTCATACATCGCAGAAAATCCACACTTCAGAAACTCCAGTTTCACCCCAGTCAAGGTTTTAAACATTATTGCAGAAGGATGCACTTTAGTTTGCCGGTGTGGCTCTGCTCATGTCATGCTCTGGGACCAATCTGAGCAAGCTTCACACAGCCTTTCCCTGCTACACAACATTTAATGAACATGAACATGTCAAACTTCATGCATGATTAACTGATGCTACAGGAGGAGGCCGGGAAGGTTGAGGGAGTTAAACTTGTGAAAGCAGGTAGCAGTGGAGCAGCATGGCTGCAGCGTAAATATATTATAACGAGTGTTTTCATTAAACAATAGATTCGATAAAGTGTCACTTATAGTAATGGATCCACAGAGAATTATTTCCAATTCTGGAGTTCTCTTTAGCTCTAAGGAGCGTTTTGGTGTCTTGCAGTTTATTGTTTTTTAGGCAAACAACTAAATACTTTAGTTCAGTCTCACTGCTCTCACAACCCATCACTCATCGCTGTGTACATCAACAGTGTGGTTTGAATATTAACATCTTGTTTGGCTAGTGGGTTTGCATACATGCACAAACATGAATGTATTGTTAGATCACAGAGTTCAGTGTGGAATCCGTTCCCCGGCTGGACAGATGCTTTAGACGGTTATCAGAGAGGAGTCAGTCACTGTGAGCCCATCAAGTCATCCTTCTCTCCCTCTGCCCATGTTCTAATCATCAGAGGCAAACTTCAGGAGCCCTCCAATCACTCTGCTCTCTCCCCTTTTCTCCTCCATTGTCCCTCTTCTCCCCCCACTGTTAGACAGTGTTGAATGGGTTATTACAGGTGTCTCTCCATGCTATCCAGGGTCATTAATACATGCCAGCTCTGTACACACCAACTCCACACTTCATTATCCCAGCACGCCTTTCAATTTAATCAAAACTGCTGCAGCAGGACACACACACACACCCACACACACACACACACACGCACACACAGATTATTTCTAACGACTGTAAAGGGAACTTCTTTAATTGCGTTGTGTGGGATTAAAAAATTTAATTCAGCAATTGTTACACACTTTAATTAATTATAGGTTATTTTCCATCAGCACTTGCTGATGCTGCCCAGCTCAGCCTGTTGCATACATCACATTTTACCATTAAAAAAAATGGTAAAATGGGCTGCATATATATAGCACTTTTCTAGTCTTAGCGACCACTCAAAGCGCTGCAGGCAGCATTTACCCCATTCACAAACACATTCATACACTGGTGGGCGGCTTTGATGAGCAGGTGGCACCTTGTATGGCAGCCTTGGCCACCAGTGTATGAATGTGTGTGTGTGAATTGGGTGAATGGCATACTAACAGTCCCGATTTACGTGGGAGTCTCCCTACTTTTAACCCTTTTTCCGGCCTTGCTCCTGATTGGTAATTTGTCCCGCTAACCTCCCGATTTCATAGTGATAGGACTCAAATAGGTGTATCCAGAGTCAAGTAGACTGAAAATGGATGAAACAGCTCCTAAAAAGAAATATGAGGTTTAATTAAACGGCTTTGTGAAACATGAGAAATGTATTAGAAGAACTGAGTGAATTATATAAAGTTTGTTTGATAAGTTAATTCACATTTTAAATGACTGACAACGATGCAAATAAAGTCTTCAACTGTAGGAAAACCTACATTAACGTATTGTTAAACTTAATGGAGTAGAGTTTACCGGTAAACATCTACTTCTAAAAGATAATTTATGATTTGTAACGACTCATAAACAGACACTAATTCGGCCAACATGATATAACATAATGGTTCCCAGATAAAAGCTCATCTGTCTTTAATGCGCACCATCAATTTTCTAAAATTTGACTAAATGTTTTTGTTACTGACAGGCTCAGAGTGCTATTATAAGTGTCTGACAAAATTATGGAAAGAGATAGATCCCTACAGAGATAGACCTTTTTGTTAAAGAGTAAGATCCTTTTTGTTTAACCAGAAACGGCTCCAAAGTTGCCATCACCAAACCCACCAGACTCCATGTAAATAATCAGGACTTTTAGCGTGTATAGAGCCAGCATATCTCCACCAGACTCCATGTAAATAATCAGGACTTTTAGCGTGTATAGAGCCAGCATATCTCCACCAGACTCCATGTAAATAATCAGGACTTTTAGCGTGTATAGAGCCAGCATATCTCCACCAGACTCCATGTAAATAATCAGGACTTTTTAGCGTGTATAGAGCCAGCATATCTCCACCAGACTCCATGTAAATAATCAGGACTTTTAGTGTGTATAGAGCCAGCATATCTCCACCAGACTCCATGTAAATAATCAGGACTTTTAGCGTGTATAGAGCCAGCATATCTCCACCAGACTCCATGTAAATAATCAGGACTTTTAGCGTGTATAGAGCCAGCATATCTCCACATGTAAATGGGTGAATTAAGGGTTTATTTCAACCAAACCAGAGTGGTGATTGTTGGAACAGTGGAAAGATGAACCAAGATGGCTTTTGATAGTTTTATTTAGTTTCTGTCCACTTTGAATTAAGTGTTTTTTTTATGCTTGATAAAATTACTGTTTACTGTGTTTAAAAAGCCTAACCCTCTGTAGGGATCCTTTCCATTATATTGTCAGGCATTTAGAATAATAATCTGGGCATGTCAGTGGCAAAACAAGCACTTTTTGTGGACGTAAATTGAAGATGTGCAATTGCCCATTGACGTTACATTGTAGCTTGTTTCGCGACTACCGACTCCAGCACTCTTGCTTAAAGGTGCAGTAGTTAAGTCTTATAAAACTAACTTTCTGTCATATTTGCTGAAACTGACCCTATGTTCCAGTAGAACTACATGAAGTAGGTAATTAAAAAAAAATCTGGCTCCTCTGGCTCCACCTACAGCCTGTAGTGTGATTTGCAAAAATCCTCCTTCCCTGTTCAGATGCACCAATCAGGGCCAGGGGGGGTGTCTAACTGTGTGTCAATCACTGCTCAGGCACGCGCATTAATTCTCCCTCGTGGGTGGAGGGGCTTATGAGACTGTTTGGGCTTTAGCAGAAAGGAGGGGAGGGACTGAGAAGTTGTCAATGTTCAAATCCTGGATCTTCGCAATCCTACCTACCTACAGCACCTTTAATACTGGACCAATGTCAAAGATTGTTGTTCCCATCAGTCACTTGGACACAAAAAATAGGAAAATATGAAGTTACCCTTTAACATTATAAAAGAAAAGGAATTCCAGTATGTGACTCATAAAATAGAAAAAAGTGTATACCTGGCAGGGATTTCCCAGTGCCAGATGGGAGGAGAAGATAGAGGGACGAAGTGGAAAATGTAGCTGAGGTCCTGGCTAATCCTCAGCTCAGGTGTCAGAGGGGAGTGTTATGTACTGTAAATATTAGCTGAGACATGCTTCTAGTATGTGGTTGTCCCAGGTTACACGCTACCTGCTAAGCTGACACATGGGTCAAAATAATAACAGCCATAAAAAACAAGCTGAGCCTGCTGCTACAGCCACAATCAGGATGAGGATCACATCAATAGGACCACAGAGGGTGGGGACTACTTGCTGATCAACTTGTTTCTATTTTTCTGTTTTGCTGTTTTACTCTCGGTCTCTGTCTCTCTCTCCATCCTTCCTCATTTTGTGAAAGTGCTGAACGAAAATAGCGTAATGCTCTCTATTGATATTCATTGAGAGGAACCCTCTAGGGATTGAAATGACTTTCTTTGTTTCATGTGGCGACCTTCGAAAATTCCGAAGTCCCCCCTCCCCCCCAGTCTCTCTCTCTTTATGAATAAAGCCAGCAGAGGTGTTTTAGTGATTCAGCTCTTATTTGTCTGGCCACAGCGGCTTTCCCTGCACTATCTCCTGGCCCAGGGGAGGGATTAAAGCATGGCTCAGAAAAAATCTAATATTTCTGCGGACAGCCTCTTTATCAGTGGATGTGTGTGTATGTTGTCTGTGTGTTTGTGCTGAAGAGGACGATACAATGTTGACTCCTCGGCCAGGAGAGAGGCCCCTTAGCTTAACACTGTGATTTAGATTTAGAGAACTCAGGGAGGTTAAATACCCAACTGAGGAGAAATGGTCTAAGTTTGTATATTTATATATTTTTATATATCTTAGATCTTGCCTCAATCTTTATTATATTTTCAGTATTACATAAGATCAATCCAGGTGATTGTTGTTTGTGCAAACAAGAGTAGCTAATCACCAAAGCTGCGTGACTTTCCATAGTGCATTTAAATTTCATGAATTCAAACACAGAAAAAGAAAAAATTCACTGGATTTGGATGGATGTTGGACATGTTTTTACCCAATGATCAGGTTTTGAGGCCTGACACCTTCAAAACCGTGCATGACTTTAGCGTTACTCATGAGTTGGGTATACATGTATCTGACTTTGACAATGTGGCGGTGGCAGATTAGAAAATGCTCACAGGAATAACAGTGAGAAATGTGTGTGAAGGAAAGATATTCAGTGAGTACCTGTTTCCCCTCTGTCGCTGACCGGGCAGTTAATTAAAGGGGATGAATTTGTACCATCCAATCCGATCTCACTGACCTTTATGAAGCACCTCTTGTGGAGCAATTCATACTCCAGCAGGGTTATATACAGGAGTATTGGATGGGGAGCTACACAGCTAATACAATAGCTTCCTCCACCTGGGACTCTCCGGGTCATCATTTGCTCACAGGTCAGCAGTGTTAGACCATTTGAAATGGGTCAACCGTGCAAATTCATGAGTCAAAGTTGAACTCAATACTCACCTCTGTGAGCAAATCAACTGCTCACAGTGGTTCCTTTGAAAAAAGAGATTTTGGTCTGTAATTTAGCTTTTTTAAATGGTGTTGTGAGCGGGCACTCTGTGTGACATGTGTTCATGTCTAAACCGTTAGAGGCGGGGCAATTGCATTTGAAGTCAATAGACCGTAGGAATGTGCATCTTCGATCTGAGGCCGATGCAATACGAATCTCAATGCATTGCTAACAATAAGTCCATGAAGAAAACATTCAATTATGATATATCAACAGAAGTTCTGTTAATAGCCTGTATCTTAATCAATAAGAATTTGGTTGTAAAAGCTAATTCTGACTTTTACTTGAGTAGAGTTTGAAATAAGCAATGGCCCTACTACAATATGAGCATGAAGAGGAAACACACTTATTACCAGATGGCTGATCATTTTTACTTTAAATATCTGATATTTGCCTGATCAGCATGTCTTCTCCTCTTCATAACATTTTTGCAAATTAGCTATGTTGCATGATTTAAGAACAATAACATATATACCAAAACCATATCAAAAAGGTTATCAATGATTGTTCTTTTTTAACCAAAATAGACAATATTGATTCATGACAATCATCGACATTGGAAGTTTACAAAGAGTGAGTGAAGGCAGCAGTGTCATGGCCTTGACACAGTGAAACTATAGAGCCTTTCAACGTGAATTAAAACAAGCATTACTGTATAATAACTATGAATTATTAAAGTGCAAATCCAACTTATGTGACTCATATTTGTAAATGCCGAATATGTTTTTTGTTTGTTGTTTGGATGAATCATTCCAATGTATATACGATTAATACATTAACAATGTGGAAAAGTGGTTTTTCCTTTTGCCGGGCCAATCAAAATATACAAGGGGCCAGTAAAACCCTGAACTTCTGGCCCGGTGGGCCAGTGGGGACATTTGTTTCATGTTGGACATTGCTTGAGTAATTGGTTATGAGAATATTTGTAGGCTACTTTTACTCAGTAGCCTTAAGATTTTCAGTACTCTACCCACCACTGCATATAAGCTATCTCACTGTGTCTCAGGCTCATGCATTTCCAAAAGTGGACCTTCTGTCAGCTGTCCTTCTAATAAAGGCTGTCATCAGGGTGGAAACATCGAAGACAACCAAAATGTCACAGTGAGCAGAGTAGCACAGCGTCTCGTTCTCTCCCTCTCCTCTCTCGCCACGCCACGCAGACAGAGGGAGCGACTATGGTTATCAGCGTCACAAGGTCATTTTGTTGTAAGCCTGTTGTAATCTATGTGAAGCTTGACAAAAAGTCTGTGCTGATGCACAAACACAGGCACACTCTGCACGTACACATACACACATGGGCTAATTTATAAGAGGTTATACAAAATAATGTGGCAACTATCAAAGTACAGCTGTGTCTAAACTACATAACTCTCACTACAGCCTGAGTGATTTTTGAGGCTGATTTTTGAATCTTTATTTGAAGAAAAAAAATTATGTTAAAGGTATGTTATTCCTTTTTTTAATATAAAGACACAAAAAAGGAAAACATGTTTGATTAGGATCCCTTACATTTAAATATTACATAATTGTAAATTGAGTGGGACATATAAGGTCAACATAAACTTCAGTACTTTCTGGTGGACAAACTATGTAATGGTCCCACTGTTTCTAAATGACCTCAAACATATTGTTGATTTCTTTACATGTATTGTAATATGCTTTCATAGACAATGATCCTAATATGTTAAAAGTATTACATATCAGGTTCATAAGCTAAAATCGAACAATATTTGCCATGCCAGTGATCTGCCAAACTCTAATTCTAAGCAGGTTTTGAGTCTGTAGTACATTCACAATGAAAATCCTGAAAGATAAGATAAAATGTTCCTGATTTTTGACTGTAGTCCTAATGTCTGGATACTGAGCAGTGCTTCCTATGCAGGAATGCAGAGAACAAATAGGTCTATCTGATTGGCTGCTCTGGAGATGAGAGAACAGTCTGAAGACAGAAAGTCTCCAGACGCAGCTTGAGTCTTCTCTATAATCTAGTTCTAATATATATATATATATATATATATATATATATATATATATATATATATATATATATATATATGTATATGTATGTGAGTCAATCCTGCTGCGTCGGAGACTAACTTTAATTCCATCTTCCTCAAGTTCTGTTGACCAAATCTGATTATGAAGTGCCCTCGTGGTAAATTACTGAGGAGAGTTTAGAAAGGTGGAATGGAGCATGGAGTTAACTCAGGGAGAACGGTAGAGCTTGGCAGAAGAAGTGCGTTTCCCTGCTGAGGATGAGCGGTTCTTGTTCATCTGTGGAAGGTGAGCAGGTTGAATGCAGATGCTCGATGATGACGAGAGGTTTGCTGCCGCTACAGCTTCAGCCTGAGACCAGAGGCAAAGAGAGGATGTATCTATCCCTCTCTTTTCTCTCTGTCTCCCTCCAGCCTGTCCATAGTGCTTGCTCATCACAAGTTCAGTTGATTGTTAATTGTTGAAGTTTGTTTTCCTTGGAGGACGGGAGGCTCTCCTCTGATCCGCACTGCTTAGCATGGAAGAGTTCTCACATCCTTCACTGTCTGCCCCTCGCTCTTCTTTTTTTTTAGTTGCTCATTCTGTCCCTCTCACCTTTTCCTTTAAACATCAATGTTTCTTCATCTCACTCCTTGCTCTCCCCAACCAAGGTGCATGCCACGTTGATGTATGAAAAGCGAGGAAATATCCTCTCTCTTGCTTTCTCTTGCTCTCTCTATCTCAGGGTTGAGTCATCCCAATTATGACTAATTAACATGAGCTTCATTTGTTTGTGTGTCACAGCTGTTAAAATCCTAAAGAAAAAGTGTGAATTATTGCAACTGGGGTCCTGTTTTGTAGTTCATGTCTATCAGTTAATAACAACATTGTACTGTAGAAACATGATGACGTTATTAAAACAAAGTCTGATGGGGTTTGATGATGATTGTTCAGGTTATCTGAATGACTTTATTTGAAGGCCAGAGTGAACTAAAAGTAGAATGTCTGTATCCTTTTTTATTATTTGACATTATTATTTGAATTTCATTCCAAATCTAAATCACAAAAAATAAAAAACACTGTGTAATCATAAACAAACAACAAGTAACTTTTTTTCTCTCTCTCTCTCTGTCGAGTTAAATGAAGTTGCCCTCTGTAGAAAGGACCTGATGAAGCCCATTCATTTATGGGTAGATATTTTCAATAAGTAAAATATGTATGTGTGTGTGTGTGTGTGTGTGTGTGTGTGTGTGTGTGTGTGTGTGTGTGTGTGTGTGTGTGTGTATGTGTGTGGCAATTAGAGGGTGATATGATGGGGGTAAATAATTCAAACTGCCACCTGCCTGAAAAACACAATTATTTGAGCAGAGTGATGGAGCTGCCGCATAGCACAACGCCCCGAGCATTTAGATGTTCAGTGCCTTGCTTTGGGGCACCTCAGCAGTGCCCAGGAGGTGAACTGGCACCTTTACAGCTGCTAGTCCACACAAACGTTGATAGAATGGGATGAAAAAGAAAAAAAAACAGTTTGACTTGAGAGATATAAAGAAAGAGAGATCAGATTTTCTCCATAGAAATAGTGGAGGAATGGGAACGAGTGCCTTGCTATTTCTGTACTGATCCCTCCACCTAGTGGCCAGACAGCTTTACTACAACAATGGGTGAACTCTTTCTGTCGCAATATCTAACTCAGAAAAACATAATGCATTACTTTATACATTTGATTTCTTTCTTATACATTTTGTTTATCTTCGTAGTGTAAATATACTTTTATTTTGTGATTTTCATGAACGCTGGCATGAACATGTTTGCAGTTGACATTCTTTATGTATGGTATTACTTTTTCTCTGTATGTTTCTAGTTAACAAACTTACTACACATACTGAACTTTCTCTAATTCACTGTTTTTAAATTCTAATTAATTCACACAGTACCTTTCTTTTTAATTGATGCTGTCTAGGTTACTATTAGCGGTTGTTTTATGGTCTTGTTTCTGTTTTAGTTTCTTTCCCCTTCATCATATATAGTTAGTAGTAATCTGTTCCTCATCCCTGTTTTTGCCACTCCCACACACACTTCCTGTTGTTTAGACAGCATGAGCCAGCAGAGAGAATGAAAGTGGTCTGAACTTATCAGAGGCTATTTAAGGCAAACCAAATAATAATATTTCTTTTAAAATGTGCCATACTTCACTCCAGATGGTAATGTGTGTGTGTATCTGGCAGCAGAGTGTCTAAGCTGCCACCAGATGGCAGTGTAAAACTGCAGTAGTGTCAGCATAAAAACCTGGAGAGCAACAACATCACAGATCCACTCGCACATAAATACTGTTCCGCTGACCAATGGTCTTTTTAATGGTATTGACACACTCTTTATGGATGTAAGTTTGTTCATTCAGGCCTAACAGGCTGGTTGTATAAATGAGATACAGACTAAGGATGACTCAGGTTCACTCACAGGTGAAGAGGAGTAATAACCCTTTAATCCTATCACAAAGCAATTTCATGTATTGAATATAGACAGATAAAAAGGTTTTACAACTGGTTTATTTTAGATATTGCCATATTAGAATTAACCAATACATAGCCAATAACTTGTATGTTATCTTTAAAAGCATATTAAACAACCCAAGAGTGATAGAAAACCGAAACAAAGGAATAGAGAACAAGATGTGGTGTTTTTCAAACTGCCACCTGCCTGAAAAACACAATTATTTTATACAATAAAAATGTGACAAAAATAAATTTTAGTTCTAATAATGGCTTTACAGATATATAAAGACACTTATTTTCTTACACACACCATAGGCCCGTAATACATGCACATGCCTATAGACACGTATCTGTATCCTACGTGTGTGTGTGTGTGTGTGTGTGTGTGTGTGTGCGTGCGTGCGTTTGTGTGTGCGTGTTCACTCTCCAATCAGTCCATACACAGAGGCACAGCTGTACAGGAGAAATAAGACTCAATAAGAGTGAAATCCCGGTGTGTTTTAAAAAGCTGCATTTATTTCCATTATTAATTATAGTCATTACTGCTGTCTCCTCCCGCTGAGGCGGCGGCGGCGGGGGGGCAAGAGAGGGAGGGGGTAAGAGAGGGAGGAGAAATGATAAGTAAGAAAGAGGAGAAAAAGAGGAATGAGGAGGAAAAACAGGTGTGATGTGAAGGGGCACAGAAAGAGAAGAAGGATTGGGGGAGGGATTACAGAGAAGGAAAGATGGTGAGAAAAGATGAGAGGATGATTGAGCGAGTTGGTTTGAAAGTTTTGCTTGGCATCGTTTTTACATTTCTACTTGCTGTTTTAAACACCTGCCGTGTGACAGGTCTTTCCTGGGGAAACAATCCCACACTGCAAAGTAGTTAGGGAGATCACAGATGAACAGATGGAAGAGTGCCATCAACAACAGAACAGAGACATTCAAACACCACTTGTTTGTATATTCTATGTACAGACACTTTATAATAATATTAATTAGGCCTGTCAATCAATTAAAAGATTTAATGGTGATTCATCGCAGTATTGTCCAAAGTTAACTTGTGATTTATCACAATTTTTTTTATCTGTTCTAAATGTACTTCAAAAGGGATATTTTCTAGACTTTAATGCTCAAGTGGCATTTGAGACTGGAGGTACTCCGGTGCTAACTCAATTCCCATCGACAGTACATGCAAATAACTTTACACAAAATGTTTTGGCAACTCATTACCTAGACATTGCTCTGTAATAAAAAAAAACGGAAATAATGTGTGTAGGTTTCCTACAGTTAAAATACAGAATTTGTTTTTTTAAAACGCGACAAAGGCCGGGGACAAGAGCAGCAAAAACATCAGAAAAAGCATCAAAGAGGTGAATAAAAAATAAGAGACAAAAACAAATGTGGACTTTAATCAAAACCAACCATGTGGCTGACAAAAGTTGGCGGAGCACACTTATGCAATTTGAAATGTTAAAATATACAGACACAACTGTATATAGGATTAAAAACCATGATGGACTCTTCAGAAGAGGTCATTATCTTCACTCCAGTTTCTGCGAGGGAAAGTCACCGGACGCCACCATCTCCTGAACATAGTCCTACTGAGAAATCCAGAGAGAGTTGGGTGGAGCTGATAGTCTTAATTAGCTTTGTAGCAACTCATTTGGCAATGGCTTGACGTTCACTAATATCAAAAATGTATGCACTACAGCTTTAAAACACAGATATTTCTTAAGAGTGTAGGCTTGTGGAGAGAACCATCTGGAAGGGCTTTGAAACTGAAGTTGCCATTCAAAAGACCCGTTTCTTTATCCATTTCTGCTCAAGGAGCTTTGTTTCTTTCTTCTCTGGGTTTTGAGCTGCTTTTTAATGATTTTGTTAAAAATAGGCATGGGCATGTGACATTCTGACGGTATGATAACCTTCAGCAACAATATCACGTTTTTGTATTGCGGTATTGCAATTACAGCTTTAAAATGTTTGATTTTTTAAATGTGTAAAAAAAATAAAAAAACACTAGCAGGGAGAGGGATTTCTAAAGTGCACTTTCTGTCCTTGAAGAAAAAACAGCTCATACCTTAGGAATGGTATGACAGGAAATGTTAGTGGTTTTAAAACCATGACTTTTTCAAACCGCAGTATACCTTGAAACCGGTAACTGGCCCATGCCTAGTTAAAAATGTAAAATAATAAAGCCTGCTACTGACAACGGGAAGGCTCTCTTTAGATGAAGTGTGTGGCTCTTAAAAGAGCCTTTTATTTGGGATTCAGGATCCGGTTCACCCTCAGACAGAGCGTACACCACATACTCACCGTCTTCCTCTTACCCCGGATTTCCACTGAATGCAGAACGTCTGTGGACCGGCTCCGCTGCGTATCGGCTCCGTGCTCCATAAATATGATCCGCCGTGAGCATGGTGTATTTTATTTAGAAAATGAACCAGATGTTTTATTTTGTTTCTGTGCTTGACTTCCTGTCTCGCACTATCTGCCGTGTGCTGAACTGCTGCGGAGCTCTCCGGCGTCCGGCAACAATACAAGCTCTGTGTATCTGCTCCGGAGGGCTGGGGATCGCCGGAGCTGGGACGCAGTCAGAACGCAGCCGTTCTGCAGTCAGCGGAAACACACCCACTGGAAACCTGATGGCTCCACCGCCGTTCAGGAGACGTTCCGCACCGTTCCACAGCTGGTGGAAATTGGGGGTCAGGGTGCTCAGTGTTTGGTGACTGCATCACAGATCACAAGAACACCTTCAGCACACACACAGGTCTCCTCGTAGGTCAGACCAGAGATGAGCCGGGGGATGGCGGGTCTGGTTATCCCCTGGATATTATCCTGGAGCACTGTACAGTTTCTGCTAACGTCAGTGCTGCATTGTGGACTGAGGCCAAAATCACTGAATCACACGTCGAAACAATGAGTGGCGATTTTGCGTTAACTTGTTATTATGGCGTTATCAGCCCTACTGTTACCTGATCCTGGTCTCAGTCTGTTCATTGCAAACACAGTTCTTTGCCTTGAGGGCAGAAGTGTCAAGTAACGAAGTACAAATACTTCGTTACCTTACTTAAGTAGAAATTTTGGGTATCTATACTTTACTATTATATAATTATTTTACAGCAGGCTACCATGGAGGTTGTCGATATGACGCGGTAAGATGCATGTAAATTGTTGCGCCCAACATGTTGACATTTACAGCTATACCTTCACCTGCCATTTTTATCGGCTCGCTTTCGGGTCTGAACTTTCCGCGAAGCTTGCGCAGAGATCAACTGCGCAACTGCGTTATAGGTTGCCAGGTTGAGGTGACAAACGGGTTGAAAATTGTATATGGTGTGTGGATTGTGTGAACAGGATGCGTTTCATACAAGATCTGGCAACTGGTCAACATTAAACAAACATATTGGTCTGATTATTTATAAAGGAGTTTAGGCCATGCAAATTACGGGAGAAATAACAAACCGGGAGGGGTCCGGGAGATAGGGCTAAAAAACGGGGGTGTTGGCAGCTATGATGCTCGCGTCTCGCGCAAGAAATAGAGGAGATGCCAAAACTATCGCTGCAGGCTCCCCCGGTATGAACAGACAGATTGGATTAAATGCGTGCCGAAATAGAAATAGCTGCGCTACGCTGCTTCGCGGTAACACAGAAGGACTGTAGGCTCTGTGCTGCTGCTATCTGATCCTGTTTTGTTGTATCATGGCATCATGTATATCCGGTTTCCCTTTTTTAATCAACAAATAAATGGCCGTCGCCTGCTGGTGTACAGAGTTATGTCCTCTCATGCAGGTGTAAACGGACGTGCTAGTTGGCCGTCCACTGTATTCTTTGCGGTGTGTTCAAGTGCAACTTTTTGGCCAAGACATAGTTGACGTTAAGAAACGTGAGGCGACGCCACAGTCTGCCTTTGTTGCTACTAGTTCTTTAACCTTAAAACAGGAACAACATGAAAACATTAGAACCTTCACGAAGAGAGGACCTTTTTGTTTTATTGGTGGAACTGGCGCCCTACTAGATTTAACGTTCTTTACATCTCTATATACATCTAATTTAAATAAAGAAAAATAAATAAATAGACTCAGTGCAGCACATTGTTTCTTCTGTAGAATGCAATGTGCAGTGCAAGTTTGGCTTGGTTTGTCTTTTTCTACTTTTCCATTTGTGTGCACAAACTCCTATTTGTATCTTTTGTACTTTTTCTCCACCATACTAGTGCAGTTTGTGCAGTGCTGACAATACTGAAAAAAGTTTATGACAGTAAGTGACCTGGTCCCGACTCAGACGTGCAAGAGAAAAGGCTACAAAACATTTTTTTGTGTGTGTGGATAGGGAAAAGTCTAGCTGTCATGTGAGGCTCCGGTCTCTAGATGGATCTGAAGAAACACCCAGTATGGGGCTTAAGCAGCGCTCCCCTCAGCCTCCCCAGCCTCGCTACTATTTAACACTTAATTAAAGCTTTCATTAGCTCCCTGGGAAGTGCCGAATGGTCCTCTCTCGCTTATTAGCCATTGTCTTCCCTTACAGTTTAGTTTTATTTTTAACATTTTTAAAAAAAAATTATTTAAGGGCTTGTGGATGAGTTCTCGATACTGCTTTCTTGATATAGATCCTCATTTGTTTCCTTGTCTGCCTTTCCACCAAGCTTTTCGGTGTGTTGGTGCAGTGCTGTAGATGAAGAAAAATGAGAATACCAATAACCCTTGCGAACAAAAAACAAACATATTTCTGCAGAAGTGTGCATTGTTATGCATCATAACATGCATTTTTTCCAAGCCATTATTAGACAAAGGCTGATAATCACTGCTAGTTATGCAGAGCCACTGGAATGACAGATCTAAGGAAAAGCCCATTTTCTCTCACTCATTTGTTTGTGTGTTTTACATCTGACTGTCAATGTGGGAGCAGGGCCACAAGAACACCATCATGAACATCCTCTTCCCACATGTTCATAAAAATTCACATTATTCCAGAGCATTTTTGAGCCCCGGGAGAGGAAGAATGGAGGGGTTTCTTCATTGCAGACCCTTAAATTAGCATGGTGATGTATTTATGGCAGTCCTGTGCGACATTAACGTTTTGGGTAGGAAAATGATGGCACATTCGTCTGTGGTGTAAAGGCCCTGTAAATCTGGTGGCTTGCACTTAGCATGCTTTATTACACTGGCTCTGGAGCCTCTCATCAGCATCATCTTCCTCCAAGCTCACACTCTTTCTCACCTCTTTCTCTTTATTTCTTCTCTCTCCATCATTTTCCAATTACTCAGCCCATTTTCCTGTTCCAGCTCCCCACATCCCTGGGTCTCATTGTTCTGCTTTATATATATTTTTTTTTAAATCTGTTTTTATTTTTTATTCCACCATTGCTTATTCACCAGTGGTCATCAGAATTCTAAGTTTTTTTTGTTCTGGTCCTGTCTTTCTTTATGTGACATATCCTTTTTCTCCTAGAGTTGTGAGTGGGATGGAGTTTTTATCAGGTGTCCACGGTTTCTGAACTAAAAGTCCTGTTCCTTTTTTTCTGCACAGTCAATGTTAGGTGACTGACAGTTGGTCAGTCTTGTATAAAGTACTTGAAAGCAATACTTGAGAAAAAGTACAAGTATCTTGCCAGTTGCCTGCTTTGCCCCCGTTGGTAAACCAGCCTTTGTTAGCTTACCAGACTAATTCAATGCATTGGCCACACTCTGTATTCTTGCCTCTTGTTGCCTGTGTAACATGCTATAATTTACACCAGGGGTTGGCAACCTTTTTAATATGAAGTGCCATTTTAAAATGTTCTTGTTAATCAGTGTTCCAGTTAATCAGTGTGCCAGCATATCAGCATTAAGCCTGCCATCCCTACCGAGCCCGCTCAGGCAGTGTTCATTTTTTTCTTTGCGCCGCATTCTGTGAAGAAGGCAACCAGTACTAGCCAATCAGAGGGTAGGGAGAGTCTTAACAGGCTGTGCTCGTGCCAATGGCTGTGAAAGAGGTCATTTGGCATGCAGATTTCCAAAAAACAATCTTGCACACTTATTGCTAGTGTTCCACTGGTTGAGCTACCGCATGCCACCATTGCTAGTGCGTAAGGTTGCTGACCCCTGAGTTATAATATCATGATGTGTCACGGCAGTGTGCCTGAAAATTAGACAAAAAGAGTTAAAGTCAGAGCAAAACCTTGAAGATCTGTAGCAAAGAACGTGTGTGGAGGATTCAAAGAAAAACCTGTTTATGTGAATGCTTGTGGTGTGCTTGTGTGTTTTAAAATTGCATGTCTATTTACATTTAGCAGGGGATGTGTGTGTGTGTGTGTGTGTGTGTGTGTGTGTGTGTGTGTGTTAGCGCATGAGCGGTTATTCTAGCATTTATCTCAACTAAAGGTCAGGTTTGTAATTAGATCATAGAGGTGTGTGTGTGTGTGTGTGTGTGTGTGTGTGTGTGTGTGTGTACGTGAGTGTGTGTTTGTGTGCGTTTGTATGTGTGTGTGTGTGTGTACGTGTATGTTTGAGTAGAGTCATTCAGAATGATTGAATGACACCTATGATTACCCTCTCCAACTGCTAGATATGAGGAGGTAGGGCCTCCACTACAAAGAGCTGTCATGACAATGATGAATGGTAAATGAGGTTTCCCTTGTAGCCACACACACACATACACACACACACACACAGGGATGAGAAGATGGCCCACATCCTGTCATGTTGTTATATCAACATTATTCAAATTTAGGATGAATGGTATAAGGGAAAACAGCACAGAAAGACAGTGGGGGGGGGATCCATTTGTTTAGCATTGAATTTGTTCCCTCAGTCAGGCAGAAAGCAAATATGCATGCATTAAGAAAAAGTAATGAGTTAAATGTAAGCGAGGAGGAGAGTGAATATCTTAAACAGTGTTTGCTGCACTGGCCCTTTCTAGAAATGACATTTTGCTTTCCTAAGCATGTAAATAATGGATGGAAACAAGCAGGAGCAGATGCAAACACGACTATGATGAAGCCCGTGAAACCAGGCTGTGTGTACAGTATGCCTGATGACTGTGTGTGTGTGTGTGTGTGTGTGTGTGTGTGTGTGTGTGTTTGCGTGCGTGCGTGCGTGCGTGCAGACAGCTGCATCTCTTCCACCGTATCCCACCCATGACAAACAGATGATGACTGATCTTACATTTTCCAGCCTAAACCTTTAAACTCAGCTACCAACACACACACAGTAACTGACATCAGCAGATGGGGATTTGTACTCTGCAATTACAGCAACTTATCATGTTTAACATTCCATGTTTTTCATGGAATTAGTTTGATCATTATGTTATTTTAATGTTTATGTTTTCTTATTGTCAACAAGTCTACAACAACTAACAATGTGTTAATCTGCCTCTCAATCTCAGCACCATTCCTATTAGTTTGATACCGAACACATGAATCTCTTAAATTTCCTGAAAATGCTGGACACAGTAGTAGCAAACTCAGAGTAAAATGAACACACACACACACACACACACACACACACACACGCACACACACACACCAATATATTTCCTAACACTCCATACGTTATTTGAGCTATGTACATTTCACTCAA
This sequence comes from Perca flavescens, assembly GCF_004354835.1. Lineage (NCBI taxonomy): Eukaryota > Metazoa > Chordata > Actinopteri > Perciformes > Percidae > Perca > Perca flavescens. Next base: position 30,542,135 of record NC_041351.1, read on the forward strand.
ACATGGAATGGAAAGGCAGAGACGACCTTTAATAATGAAAACTACTATATCGCAAGTTAGTAACGTAAATACACTGAATGTCTATTGCTGGAAAACACTGGCCCTAATTCCTATTAAACCATAAGGATTATACCATGAACTGGGTTAATACAGGTTCTACAGATGTTGAGTTGCTGAAGTTGACCATCTATATTTAATGGACAGAATACACTTTCTCCTATTGGGTTAGTGCCTCTCTCTCCTTGTCTCTGTCTTTACTCTCGCTCACTCGCTTGTTCTCTCTCGCTATCCAGAGGAAGACAGAGAGCACATTAACTATTGATAATCTGTGGAACAGCATCACATTCAGAAATAAAATCGCTGTCTAAATGTATTCAGAGGCTGCTCGTAAAACTGTAATTATACACATTACTTTGAATATGAAATGCTGGCTGACAGTTATTGTCAGGGGCTAATAAAAGCCATGCATCTCCTTGGCTGTTATGTGCAATGTACATGCAGAGTGGCTTTCAATATGTTCTTAACACGGGTTTTCCCCAGGCCTGGTCTCACCTAACATATTGTGAATACTTCACTATGTGTCCACTTGTTGGCTTTGTGGTCGTTTCGAGGGGATTATTAGCAGTGTGGCATATTATTGCAGGTCCATGGTTTGACCTGCAATGGCACAACAATACCTGTGGCAAACATACGAAACGGGCCTCAGTCTGAGGAAGTGAGACTCACAGGGGCCAACAGTAAGGTCCGCGTATGGAGGTTGGTCGGGGGTGGTGGATGGTTCAAACAACACAGGACTTTCACCCGGGGCGAGCGGGGATCGCGTCCCGTTTGCGGCGCTTTGTTTCCCGGGGATGGCGTCCCTGCATGTGGCGTTTTGTCCCGCGTGTTACTGAGGCGCGTCTTCCGGCGTTTACGGCACCCTTTCCCCGCCGTTTAAGGCGCCCTTTCCCCATAAGTTCTTCCTAAACCCAACCTCTGCCATCCCGTTATTGTGGCGTTTTGTCCCGCGTGTTATTGTGGCGCGTCTCCCGGCGTTTAAGGCGCCCTTTCCCCGGCGCTTAAGGCGCCCTTTCCCCGTATGTTTTTTCCTAAACCCAACCTCCGCCATCCCGTTATTGCCGTCTCGCCTCCCGGCTTATGGAGCGACCTTTGCGGCCGCCTCCCGGCGTCCTTTCCCTGAGAAAATAATGTGACATTTACACGTAAAAAACGAGAAAAACGTCTCCGTGAACACGTATCAATAGATTATAACGTGGACATTTACACGAACTGCCGTGAGACCGGGTTGGCATTATGCTTTGCAATTTGCATATCCTCTTCCTCTGACACCACCAACAAGTCAAGCTCCACCCCCAGGCCAGAGCTAGCCTTCCTGATGAGCTTGTTAATTATATTGGCGTTCACTGCCCTCACCCTGCTTCACCCGCACACAACAGCAAAGAAAATAGCACTGGCTACTACTGACTGGTAGAAAATCCTCAGCATTGTACTGTAGACGTTACTAGTACGACATGTTGGCCTGATAAGATTAATGAGGGCATCAGCTATAAAAAGGTGGTACAAAAACACTCAATGGGCCCTATTTTAACGATCTGAAACTCAAGTATCAACCGTGAAACGCAAGTAGCTTTGTGGGCGGATCTCGGGCGCTGTTGCTATTATACCGGCGGGATAAATGACTCTTGCGCCCGACGCAAATCTAAAATGGGTTGGTCTGAAGTAGCTAGGTGTGGTTTGGGCGTAACGTGCAATAAACCAATCAGAGCGTCATGTCACATTCCCTTTAAGAGCAGGTGCGCTTGTTCCATGGCGGATTGCTATTATAACGGTGGATTTGCCTGGCGCACGCCAGCAGGAGCTGTCCGAGATGCGGCAAAGTAATAAATGCCGTCTTGGCCAGGTGGCGATGTTGCTGCGGCCTCTCGGGCTCATCTCCTCAAGTCTGGAGAGGATTGCTGCAGCCATGGAGCGTGGGCCTCCAAACGCACCACCTGCTCCTGTTGTGCCCCTTCCTCCTCCCCCCCACTCCATCTCCATCCACCCGCTCCACCAGGAGCGCATCGTGCATTGCCACTCCCAGACCAGATCCCACCGGAGTGTCCAATCCCGCCGTAGTTCAACATCACGTCTCCTTAAGTCCTCTAATATTTCCTCATTTATGTCATCAACACATCCATGATTCATGGAAATGTTGTGTAAAACACAACAAGCCACAAAGAATGCTGGGACTTTTTGAGGACTGTACTGTAAAGTGCCTCCTGACCGATCCAAACACCTGAAGCACATTTTCAGTAATATTTGTCTTTGTAATTATGTATGGTTTGCAAAAATGGGAACTGCTGCGTCATGGCATGTAGAGGAGAGAAGCAAAGTGTATGTGCGTTGTGCACACGTTGCACAACGCACATACAGAGAGAGAGAGCTATACTGCAACAGAGCCTCGTACTTTGGGAAACCAGTCATGACTTACAGCTGGCGATGCCAACTAAAACCAAAAGCAGACAGAGTGGGGACACATCTGTTATTAACCCCTAGGTTCGTCCTTTAAGCCTACGGTCAAACTGAAACGGCTGAACGGCAGACGTGTTCATCTCGCTGTTACTGTACTGTCAATAGCCGGTACGTTGGGGTACAACCATTACACGTCACTACCCCAGAGTGCATTGAGACGTAAATAACCATGGCGGCCTACGATGGAACAGATTTTCTGCATTTTTTAACAAAAAACAAAACATTTGGAGTGTTTTTGTACCACCTTTTTATAGCTGACGCCCACGTTAATCTTATAAGGCCAACATGTCGTACTAGTCGGGGTTCCTTTTAAAAGACCGGAGCCTCTGCAGAAAGTAGAACTGGCTTTGGCCCTTCTTGTACACCGCCTCTGTGTTCTTCTTGTCTAGGTCACAGGTACTTGTAGTCCTTGTGCTTCATTAATATGAATGCACTGATTGGGAAATTCTGGACCGATACCGATTTAAAATAAAAATTTTGCCGATAGCCAGTAATGATTTTTTTGTTGTTGTTGTTTCCCTTTTTGTGACAGACAAAGAAATCTTTATTAAAAAAAATAACTTAACTGTTTTAATGTAATTTATTCCTTCATTACACAATCTTTGGATGAGCACAAATTTAATCATACCAATTTATGAAACAACCTTTAGTACATCCTTCTTTCACATGGAAAATAACTGCCTTTAGCTTCCTATACAACTAATGTTACCTACTCCAATACTTAGGCTACATAGCTCTTACCTTGCACGGCAGCTGCATTCTGGCAATATCACAAAATCACATGAGAATTGTGGGATTATGTATCTGTCGAAAATCCATCTTGTCAGACTCCAACCTAATGCGTTTGTGTCTGTACTAGTTTACCGCACTAATCAGCATCAGGTGAGGCAACCATTTCTCACTCCCAACTCGTAAATTACTGACGCTTGGTCAGTGTCTCTCAGCGTTGGATACCAATGCAAAAATCTCCCTTTAGCATCTGTACGGGAGGCACCGGGCAGAGCAGCAGCTAAGATGACATAGTATTAGGAGAGCCAACGGTAGCGAGTAGTATGAAAGACCTAAAATCTGCTTAAGGAGGTTGGTTGGGGTGGTGGATGGGTCAAACAACACATAACTTTCACCCAAGAGACCACGGTTCGTGTCCGGTTCTTGTCCCGAGTGTCACTGAAACACTTTGTAACCCCACCCACCATCTTTTCCTAAACCTAACTGCCCCGTTCTTGTGCTGCATGTCAGTTAAACGTATGTCCCGAACCCAGTCCCGACCCAGAGTCTAAATATGACACCAAAGGACTAGACGCGAGTCCAAAGAGCGTGAAAAAGAGATGCCGACCAAGAGTGTCTAAATATGATGCTAATTGCGTCAATTACAAATGCCAAAGGCTCCTGAAAAAGTGCCGCTTTTTGATGCAATGGGAGTGAGAATGTGTTGGGTGAGGAGCATAATGGCAGCTACGACCGTGGTGTGACAGCCATGACTGTCGTCATTGATTCTGTTTGTGATTCTCATTGACAGTTTCAAGGTGCAGTCAATGATGTGATGGTCACGTTTGGTGGCCTTGAGATTAAAAGCTGGTGATGATGTGGTTATGCTGGCTTTATTAGACTGTGAGACTGGGTTTGGAGTTGAAGATGAAGGGGGGAGGAATCAGCACCTCCAAGTTTAAGACTATGGTAGTCTGTGTGCATGTGATCAGGGTGTTCCTGCAACAGAGAGGCGTCCTCTCAGTGAACCTTCCTTGAATAAATAAAGGTAAAAAAAATAAATAAAGACTCAGCTGTAATGTAGGCACTGGAGCTAAGCATGAAGTCGTCACCAATGTTAACAGCTCTAAGTACTGACTGAAAGAATGCGATAGCAGATACAAGCAACCCTAATGGATTAATTTGCATGTCTTTTGGGGACAGTGTGAGAAGGAAAAAGAAGCTTGATGGAGAACGGCTGCTTCTTGCCATTGAAAGGAGCTACTTCATGTAGTTCAAGGACACAGTTAGCACCATGACCTAGATAAGCGGCCAATAATTGATGGATAGACTCAATGGCATGCAATGAACTTGTTAAGATCTGGCATGTTGTGCATGGTATTCACCCTTCACCCTTCATTTGCTCTATTGGTTATGGTAGTTATATTATACTTTTTCTTTGTAATTTTTCTGCTGGTGCTATTTGCCGCCACATCAACTCACTTTCACCACAGGGATCATTAAACGCATCTTGTCTTAACCTGACACCATTTTAATTTTCTCTACTTTCTAAACCTTTACTCATCTAGTAATCCATGTAGGATAAAAATCAACCCAAACAATTATTTCTAAATGCTCATTGACTTCATTCCTCTGTGTATATACTTTTAAATCGTGCATCAGCTTCTGAAGTGTGTGTGATCCACCCATCCATTTCTTGCCTGTGGCTGGCGGCCGATGGAGGGTATAAAATAAGACTAGCTACAGCCTGGAGGAGAGATAATTGAAAATCAAAGGAGGACTTTGTTAATTTGATTAGGCAGCACTGGATCAAATGAGATTTCATTATGACATGCAATTAAATAGAACTTGCTCAGGAAGAGGGGTGGGGAGGAGCGGAGGAGAGATGACATGAGGTGGAGATGAGGGGAAGAAGGAGAAGAATCTGGGCTGCTTGAGACAGGAAGATGGTCTGACAGTTGATATACAAAGGAAAGAAGAAAGAGACAAAGTGGAGGAGGGTTGAGGTTGAAAAAGGCCTACACAGATAAGCGTACAGACAATCTTGGCTGTGCTAAACATCGAAACAGAATAAAAAAACAAAAAAAGGAAATGGTTTGTTATGCTGGTCAACTTCACTGTTAAAATGTCAGTGCACTGTTCTTCAACCCAGAGCTTATGACAATATTGATTTAAATTATCCATAATTATCTATAGCTTCGGTTTTGACAACCTATCCATTCCGACAACTGATTATTAGACTGACAAAGTCTGAAGAGGGAGGAGGTCGGGATAGATGGATGAGTTAACAAAACATCTGACTGGGAGACCACTGTTTCCCATTTCCTACTGGAAGTTAATGTTACTGTCTATTAACCATAACCATGACCATGACCATTCCATAGCCTTAACCATGTGACACATGGACGACAAAGTTCCCGTAATCTGACTAGGAATTTAAACTTAAACCATGATGTTGTCATTTTTGCACCTAAGCCTAACCACCTGAACTATTACATCATAAAAGAGATTTTTTTTCAATAGTGATGTCTAACAGTTTTGGAAGATAATGATGTTGTCCTGCCAATAGGGGTGTGTGCATGTCCTTGTAAAGGATAGTTACATCAGGGGATTTTCTTGTTTAATTTAGAGGACTTGGTTGAATTATTTAAACCTTCAAAACTAAGATAAAACAGAAAGCTAATAGTCTAAGATTTTATATTGTACATTTCATTTTGTTAGATTATATTGTCTTGAAGTATGAAATGTTTAAGTTGACAGATGACAAAATATTTGACCTGTAGATTTATAAAACTGTGCTCACACACGCCTCTGAGTTTCTGTTGATGAGCACTGAAAATTCTAATTGTCTAATTGTCTGGAAATAATTCCCTCTGCACAATTTGAATTGTGTTAAAATAGACTACAGTGATGTTCATATCTTTCGTTCTATTAAAACAAGGAACAATCATATTTTTTCATTTAGAAATTACTTCAGACTGTAGCGTATGCGATAAAGGAAAAACTGCATGTTGCGTTCTCGCTCTGATTGAATGCAGAAGACTAGCACAGATTTACAATAAACGGCTACAAGCAAGCAGAAAAGTCAAAGCCCCAGCCTTGGACAAACAGGGAAATATTGTGAATTACTTTATAACACTAAGCAGCGGCCAGTCTAACGTATATGAAGCCAAGAAATTGCCATAGAGGACGAGTCGGCACCAGCTAGAGTCCGTCTCATTAACGTTAACATCGAGATGCCATATATGATTACAGCTCTCAACAGCCTGCGAAGTACTTATTGGGATTACGGTAAAATCTATCCAGAGTGGGTCAAACTGGCCAAGGTAGCATGCATACAACCCATCTCCAGTGTGCCAGCAGAGAGAGGCTTCTCCCTGCAGATGTGCATACAAACAGCAGAGTCGCCTTGGGGAAGGCAGAGGCTTATGGGCATCGCGAATTGTAGAAAGGCACTTGATAATTTTATGAGCCAGTTTGTTTGTAGTGAAGTTTGTATTGTTTTATTTCCTCAGACTAGCAAATGGAAAATAGGCCTATTTTAATATACATTGGCACAGTTAAGTGCATTGATTTCATTCTTTTGCCCTCTCTGCCTGTAGCAAGTAGCCTACATTTCAATACAAATAGTATGAAACTATATCCCTTGATGACATTATTCTTTATATACACTATAGCCTGCCTATCAATTGTTTTTATTTGACCGGAAATTTTTCCCATTTGACTGGTAAAATGAAACAGGTCACCTGACCAGCACCAATTTTTTCTAGCAGAAACTCTGACACGCCTACATGCAAACTTCCCTTTATAAATCACTATCAACTTGAAAATGTGCACATACTGATGAGCATCATATTCCGGTCACTACAATCCCACAGTTGACCATAAATGCTCAGTGCAAAACAATTCATGAATATTGATGTAAATATTGTTCCTGTGTAGAAGAGTTAAAAAAGAACAAAGTTTGAGATGCGTGTGGCTGCAGGAGCTGTTAATGACTGCATTAACAGCTCCTGTAGCCCTATGCCAACACACAGGACTTAAACAAAGTGGTCAGACACGTAAGGTAGATGCAGGGCTGTAGTCAAGTCCACCTTTGTTGAGTCCAAGACAAGTCCAAGCCCGAATCCATAGTACACAGTGGTTGTTGTTTAGACTTAGACTTCTCTTTATTAATCCTTTTGGGATGACTCCCGAAGGAAATTAGATTTCCAACAGCAGATTTTAGCAGCTTACAAAACTCTTTAAATAAAGAGGTATATAAAAAAATACAGTATATAAAAAAAAATACAGTATAAGAATAACAATAAACTTTAAGCTAAAGGTCTCTCAGACCGCTCTCGTAAATTATTTGGCCGTTGACGGTTCGTTTGTTTAAATATCACAACACATGTCCATCATAAGATTAACGGGAACCTGGGGTTAACTGTCTTCTCGGAGTTAAACTCCACAAGCGTGCCCTGCGGGCTTGACAAACTCGCTGTCCGGCCGTCTCACACACACACACACACACACACACACACACACACACACACACACACACACACACACACGTCCACAACGCAGCCGGCAGAGGTGGGGAGAGAGTGAGATATGCCGGGCTGTAGTCAAGTCCACCTTTGTTGAGTCCAAGACAAGTCCAAGCCCGAGTCAAGACCGAGTCCAAAGAGGTTCAAGTCTAAGTCAAGACCGAGTCTCTCTTCGGGAGACTTGTTTAAATTATGACAAATATGCTATATACATTAGATTTAGTATGTAGTTAATTTTTTTTTAATGTATTTGTTTTCTGATTTTAACGCTATAAAGACCGTTGCCGTGCTTGCATTAGGCTACTCCCTTACCCCTCCTATAGTCCCTATGGTCTCTCCCTTACCCCTCCTATAGTCCCTATGGTCCCTCCCTTACCCCTCCTATAGTCCCTATGGTCCCTCCCTTACCCCTCCTATAGTCCCTATGGTCCCTCCCTTACCCCTCCTATAGTCCCTATGGTCTCTCCCTTACCACTCCTATATTCCCTATGGTCTCTCCCTTACCCCTCCTATAGTACCTATGGTCTCTCCCTTACCCCTCCTATAGTCCCTATGGTCCCTCCCTTACCCCTCCTATAGTCCCTATGGTCTCTCCCTTACCCCTCCTATAGTCCCTATGGTCTCTCCCTTACCACTCCTATAGTCCCTATATGGTCCCTCCCTTACCCCTCCTATAGTCCCTATGGTCCCTCCCTTACCCCTCCTATAGTCCCTATGGTCCCTTCCTTACCCCTCCTATAGTCCCTATGGTCCCTCCCTTACCCCTCCTATAGTCCCTATGGTCTCTCCCTTACCCCTCCTATAGTCCCTATGGTCTCTCCCTTACCCCTCCTATGGTCCCTCCCTTACCCCTCCTATAGTCCCTATGGTCCCTCCCTTACCCCTCCTATAGTCCCTATGGTCTCTCCCTTACCACTCCTATATTCCCTATGGTCCCTCCCTTACCCCTCCTATAGTCCCTATGGTCTCTCCCTTACCCCTCCTATAGTCCCTATGGTCTCTCCCTTACCCCTCCTATAGTCCCTATGGTCTCTCCCTTACCACTCCTATAGTTCCTATGGTCCCTCCCTTACCCCTCCTATAGTCCCTAAGGCCACGTGGCCAGTGCGAATGCAAATTGAAAAACGGTTTTGGGGGAAGAGTAGTTAGTAGAACTGCTTAGAAGTGGACTTTTCCTACAATATGTTCCTGTCACTACCTGGTCGGAAAGCAGCTTATGATGGCATGAGGGACAAAGGAGTTCTTGAGTCTGTTGGTCCTCCACTTGGGAAGGAGCAGCCTTCCACTGAATAGGCTCCTCTGGTTGCTGATGACGGATGGCAGGGGGGGGGTGGCTGTCATTGTCAGTAATGTCCAGCAGTTTGTCCAGTGTCCTCCTCTCTGCCACCGTCACCAGTGAGTCCAGCTTCATGCCGACCACAGAGCCGGCCCGCCTGATCAGTTTATCCAGCCTGGAGGTGTCTTTCTTGGATATGCTGCCCCCCCAGCACACCACAGTGTAGAAGAGGACACTGGTAACCACAGATTGGTAAAACATCCACAGCAGACTGCAGATGTTGAAAGACCGCAGTCTCCTCAGGAAATACAACCTGCTTTGTGTCTTTCTGTACAGGTGGCTGGTGTGTGTTGTCCAGTCCAGTTTATTATCCAGCCACAGCCCGAGGTATTTGTATGATTGCACAGCCTCCACCTCAGCTCCCTCTAGCAGGACTGGTCGCTGTCTTGGTCTGGACCTCCCAAAGTTAATGACCAGCTCCTTTGTCTTAGAGGTGTTGAGCTGTAGGCAGTTAGTGTGACACCAGAGAGCAAAATCCCCCACCAGACTCTGATACTCCTCCTCTCTGTCACCCCTGATACACCCAACGATGGCTGTGTCATTGGCGTACTTCTGTATGTGACACAGCTCCGAGTTGTAAGAGAAGTCTGAGGTGTACAGGGTGAAGAGAAGAGGGGCCAGCACTGTGCCCTGGGGGGCTCCAGTGCTGCTGACCACAGTGTCAGACATGGTGTCCTTCAGCCTGGCGTACTGTGGCCTGTCAGTGAGGTAATCCTTGATCCAGTCTACCAGATAGGGGTCCACTCCCATCCTGTTCAGTTTATCCTGACATATAGGGGGCTGGATGGTGTTAAAGGCACTGGAGAAGTCCAAGAAAAGCATCCTCACTGTGCTGCTTCCCTTATCCAGATGGGAGTGGACTCGGTGTAGCATGTAGAGAATGGCATCCTCCACACCAACATCTGGCTGGTACACAAACTTCAGCCGGTCCTGGGCGTGTTGTACCTGGGGTCTGAGGAGGCTGAGGAAGAGTCACTCCAACGTCTTCATTAGGTGTGAAGTGAGTGCCACCGGTCGGAAGACGTTCAGCTCGCTGGGCCTGTTCTTCTTGGGAACCGGAACGATGCAGGATGTCTTCCAGAGGGTAGGCACTCTCCCTAGCTGCAGGCTAAGGTTGAAGATCTGTTGTAGTGGTTCAGCCAGTTCTGCAGCGCAGATCTTTAGTAGTCTCGGACACACTTTATCCGGGCCTGCTGCTTTCCTGGGCTGGAGCTTCTTCAGCTGTCCTTTGACCTGGTCTGTGGTGATGTGAGGCAGGGATTGTGTTGAGGTGGGGGAGGTGTGTAGAGGGAAAGAGAGGGTGGGGGTGGGTGGCACAAGGACAAGGGCTGGTTAAACCTGTCCTTTTGCTGCACACCCCTGAGAGTATGGACTGGTGGAGGCACCGGGACACTGAAGCTCACCTCCTGGTATTTGTTTAGCATTTACAGTACATGTGCATACAGTAGCTGAGAAAATCACGCACTCAATATCTAGAATGTTGTGTTCCTATAAGTGATGATGATAATGTCATCAGTTACTATGGTTGAAAGGTATTAGGATATTCAGGGTTAATAATGGGGAAAGGCAAGCCAGACTTCCAAGAATCCTATAAATCAGCGCTTTTCAATAGGTGAGGTGCCCAAAGAGCCACAGGGCAGGCACGACACTCAAAGAAAAATAACTCTGTATGCAGCTCTATTGATATCGGTAATTTAATTTAATTAGCTTTAAAATGCGTTGTTTCCTTGGCCCAAGACTACAGAAGTCAGCATTAAGGGAGGAGACAGGACCCAGTAAAAAGTTAGTTTTCACCTGGTCGGGGTCCGAGGCTGCACCTCTGCCGCGGTGTGACAGAGACTGGGAGGAAAGCTGATCACGCGTTTATGGTTGTCTGTGGAGAGCGAGTTCCCCCAGATCTCCACTATGGCTATGATAGTCCTGATCCCCTTCACCTCCACCTACTTGTGTGAGTGTGGGTCTTCCTCACTGACCCTGATTAAAAACAGATACAGATCAAGGCTGCAGGTGGAGGACGACTTGCGTTTATTTCTCTCTGCAGTGCCGCCCCACATCGAACAACTGCGCATCAAAAGCGCGGCCTCATTGTTCCCACTGACAGAAGCGGCGTCAGCTGATTTTGCCGGGGATTCAGCCCCGAATGTTTTGAGTGTATTCCTGAATGTATTTTGAAAAGTTGACTGACAAATATAAAACCGGACATCTCTTAGTGTCCACTCTCGCTGTAAAAAGCTGTGCAGCTTCAGGTTTATAAAGGACGCGGTCTGCTGTCGACATGCTGCGGCAGATGTGTCGCGTTTGTGGTCCGTGTATTTCTGCCGTAGTTTCAGTTTTCTACCTCCGATGTAGAGCAGCGTTCAGCCACTTCTCTAAACTTTGTCTCATTCAGAGACCAAAGACCCAAACGGGGCTCTGAGTCTGTCAGACGGTCTGAGATCTACCGTATCAGCAGAGCAATCACGTAATGCACAGCAGGCTATGATGCAGGTAGACTATAGATTATTTTCTGAAATATAGTGACTTTATTCTTGTAATAACCTATTATAACTTTATTTTTCACAAAATATCACGACTCCTCCAAATCACAGAGAACACAGATGAGTTATATTTTGAATGTGCACAAAGTTTTGGACATGAGCAGAAATCATGCTCAAACATCTGAAATATTACAGTCCAGGGGTTTATTAATAAATTAAAATGAATAATGTATAATTGAGGTTACTTCCCCAACAAAAGATGCAAAAGAGAAGGGAAGAGTAAATGATACCTAAGCTACATGTGTGCTGACTCAGATCTAAAGGACAATAAATAGATGAATGCAATACAGAATGCCTCAGAGCCTTACTGCAATATATTCCATTATGTTTTTATATTTGGATTGTATTCTGTTTCCCTTTACATATTTCCAGCATATTGATACAGAAAAAGGTAGAAATACGTGCATATAAATTCACCAGAATGCAGGAAATGAAGTGTTTAATGCTCAAAGACCCCCCACATCATAACACATGTTAAGCATGTTTGGTTGACTTGTGGATAGGCCCACTGATGTTCAGTGATTTTAAAAGTAGCCTCAATTAGGCCTGCATGAAGTTGGAAATGATTTGCTGTTGCAAAGAATCGTTTATGAATGCACTTTTAAAAAAGTTGTGGAAATAAAATGTCTTCAAATACAATATTAAAAAATATTTACATTTTATCAGTTGAAATTCATCATTGCCTGGAACACAAGATGGCATTTACTGCAGAGGTGCGTGTGGGTTAGGGCAGCCGGATGGGATTTTGGCGAAGGGGGGCTCGGCTGTCCTTACCTACTCTAAGGGGAGGCTCACATTCACCCAATTTGAAAACCCCTGCTATAAATCATAATTGGCATTTTGGCAGTGCTGTGGTGCGCTCCACTGGGACCACATGTGGGCATCATACAGCCCGACCCTCTACTCTGCACTTTGAGGGTTTGGGAATGTGGTGATGAGCCAGCTCCTGGCACTGAATAGTTAAAAATCACAGATGCTAATGTTTATGGTTTGGGTTGGCCTATATCTTTTAGAATGTAAATGCTCTTTTAGAATAATTATGGCTTACTACAAGCAAAAAACACATGCAACACAGCTGGCATGAATATATGATGAAGTGAATAGTCTGATATGAAATGAAATGAAACGTATGACAAGGATCATAAAATCTGGCTTCAATTCATTACCTTACCACCTGCGTCACCAGTTTTCACTGCCTTTAAATTATTTGTAGGCCAGGCTCATAGATTCGGTACATGTGCGCAGATTCTCCTGTCAAATTTGGTTTTATGAATCCCAATTTTTCCGTCGGAAATGGCATACGCATGTTTCAAGCCCTGTCTTGAGTGTAAGCAATGGTTATAAATATAAATAATATAAATCTTTCTCTCAACAATTACTTATTCATTTTTTGAGCTGGGAATGAATGATTGTTTTTTAGTGGAAATATTATTAAAGTATAACAACTAAAATTGTGTTCGTATTGTATGTTTGGCACGTAGACTGGGACTTGGACTAACAAAAAGGAGGGATTTTTGAACGAGTGGATGTAAGGATAAAGCTGGAGCGAGCTGGTTCATTCTGGAATTTGCCTCAATAAAAAACCAAAGAGAGAGAAAGGGCTGCCTTTTGTGTGTGTGGTTGTCATTACACTGCACATTGTCATACTGTGTGTGAATTATGTTTTTTCATGCTTCATATAAAGTCGATTACTGCTAAGTTAATGTGTAAATGGGAAATAAGAGCTTACCAGCTAAACCGGGCACAGTCCCAATGTCTGTTAACAAGTTTGTGCAGTTCAATTGACAACAAATGAGAGGCACAGTAATGGGCTGTTGACACCAAATCAATCGGCGGGGGGATAGGATTAAAATTGTAAATGTACAAGAAAAAACTCAGATATTTTCTAAGGTTATTGTCACAAATTTACGAGAAAAAAAAACTCTGTGTTTTTTCTCAAGGAATTACATTCACTTTGCAAGGTTGGATCAACCTTATCACAGCATAGACACCGCCATTTTCCGTGTATTATGCCTGCAGTGATGATCGTCGTATTGTGTGCTGCTGTACCACAAATCCCATTTGAATTCCATACATAGATGTAACCAGCAATATCCTTGCATCTGTCCATTGTGTTGAATTTCCGGACTCTGGCGCCGGAATAGGGGGACAACGGGAGTTTTTGTCAACCTACTTTCAGGTGTTACATTTAAGTCCTGCCCCTACCAGAGGGGAAAATAACTCTCCACTCTCCATTGCCTCCTTGTCATTTTTGTTTGCTAGCAAACAACAGGAAAATGTCTAAAAGCTTCTGTGTGGTAGCATGCATTACCAACATGGTAAAGAACCCACAACTAAGTGTGCATAAGCTGCTGAACAGGAAAACAGAGCTTTTTTTGAAGACAAAAGCGGATACAGCAGGAAGAATGGGAAGACAATAACCTAACGTTATGCCCAACGTTACATGTGCAGCAAGCATTTTGTTACCAAGTCAAACATCCAAATGTTAGTTTTAGGCTAACTGTATCTGAGCTAAGTCATTTTGAACACAGTATGCATCTTGTGTTATAGTGAAAGGTGGATGAATTAAGAAGGCCAGTGCTGTCAAGTTTTATCAAATGTTTGGAGTGAGATTAGGCTAAATCTATAGAGGGGTCCAGGGGCGTGCCCCCCTGGAGATTTGTTTTGGCCATAAAAGCCCACATTTGGTGGCCTCTGGCACAATTAAATTGCCAAAATTACAGCATATTTTAATGAATTTGCCTCACTGATTGTAAATGTGGTGAATTAAGGGAGAATTAGTTCATTAATTACCATGTCTATTCCTGACTGATCAGAACTTTTTTAATAAGAACTTATTAGACCTTATCAGTTCAATTCTACTATATTGTTCATAATTGACAGACACCTTCTTCCAAATAAAATAAATTGTTTTATGTAGATAAAATACAAATGTATTACAAATATATGCACACAGAGCAACAGTAGTAGTAGCTGGTGTTAGCATGAATGGCCATTCCCTTTTAAAAGTACACCAATAGCTGCTCCATTTAATGCCATCTTCTGTCTGTCTTGTCCACTGACTACAGCAGCGTGATAGTGCTGCGTAAATGTGCCACAGAGATCCGCTCAACAGTCTTCTGTTTTTTTTATGTTGAAACACAAGAGCAGAAGATATTTGATCGCAACGAACCAACACATTCTCATGAACGGGTCCGTATGATATCGTACGAAAATGTATGCACACCTAAACATATGATATCCTACAAAATTAGGAGACCGCCGGCTGGTGAGGTAACGCTGGGTGGTCCGTGTCGCTGGGTGGCTACAAGCTCCATGGCGCCGAGCGGCACTTGCTATTTGTTTAACCAGCTACAGAGCTTCGTGACGCTGGCTACAGACTTCTGTTGTATCAGCGGTAGTTGGTGGTTCAGTTACCTGACTTTTAGCCGGGTACAAAGCACCGCGAGCTGCCAGTCATTTCGGCGGACATTACGGTTAAATTTAGTCCACAAAATATCACCGTTTTGCCGCCACGAAAGCTAAGATTAGGTTTGGATTAAAGCCTTCCTAAGGAACACACATTTCCTGGGTGAAAGGCTTTAGTTTTCCCCAGGAAGTGAACTCCTCTCTCTGGCTTGACAATCCTGGATGTTCACCCATTCACCCCGACCTCCTCTTATACAATGTAGTGAATAAAGCAAAAAAAAAAAAAAAAAAAAAAACTTGCTTAACTTTTTGTAGCTTTTTGAACGAATGGTTCCTGAGAACAGGCTGGATGAACACATAGCCTATCATTGCAAACTGTAACGGCAACTGCAGTGTCAGAAGGTTCTTTAAAAAGCCCAATAATAATTGTGATGCCATTCATAAATGATGTGAGGGTTGATGCAGTGAAGGATGACAGACCAGCAGGTAGGCCTATACTATAACGTACATATTTCGGTCTACAAGGTTTGTAGTGGCTGTCGCTGCAGAAAAGAATAACAATCAAAGAAGAAAACAATGGGCCTCATTCACCAATATCTTCCTAAGTTTTCTTTTAAATATGTTCTTGAGAAGGTTTCTAAGAAAAGTTTACGCCGGATTCATGACGTGTTCTTAAACAGCAGATTTGTTCGCACCTGTGTTCTTAGGATTGATGAATCCCACGTCTTCGTAACTGAAAGCGCGTGCCAGTTGTTCCTAATTATAAATTCCTAAGATAAATGATGTTAACGTTTAGTATAAACTATAAAGTTCATGACAAGACCGATTCATAACGCTGCAGTTCCTAATTAGCATAAGAAAACGCCCCAAAAATTACCATATAAGGACATGACACTTCCTGTGCACCTCCTGGGAGACAGGTTGTCAGAGCTTGTCGGAGCCGCGGTGGAGGAAGTACTGAATCTCAGTACTTAAATAAAAGTACAAATAACCAGAGACATATCTACTTTAGTAAAAGTAGAAGATGTCCACAACCACAAACAAGGCCTGGCTTTTAATAAAAGTTCCTATCCTAACCATGAAACGGAAATATGTTGTTAGAATCGGAATGCGGTTAAAACAGTATCGTGTCCAAACTTTGACATAAAACAGTCTGTGATTCACTCAACATCCTTTGATCTTAACTTTTAGTCAAAATAATTCATAATTTCTGCTTTTTTATCTCAAAAATTAGGTATAATGTCATAAATTAGGTTTACTGACCATGAATTTAAAAATAAAACGTTGAAAAGAGTGCCAAAAACGTTTTAAAAAGTGCCAAAAGCATAAAAAAAAGAGCCAAAACGCTGGAAAGCACCAAAAATTCAATTTCACTTTTGACCTGGATGGACAACAAGTTAATGGTCGATGGGAAGACAACACAAGGGTTAAGATAATTATTTTTGTTATTAGTCCTATTATTGTTGTTACTATTGTTATCAAAAATCATCAAAAAATCCTATCATTGAATGAAAAATTCAATGACAGCTATGTTCATAGACTTATTAAAGATAAATGATGTTAACGTTTAGTATAAACTATAAAGTTCATGACAAGACCGATTCATAACGCTGCAGTTCCTAATTAGCATAAGAAAACGCCCCAAAAATTACCATATAAGGACATGACACTTCCTGTGCACCTCCTGGGAGACAGGTTGTCAGAGCTTGTCGGAGCCGCGGTGGAGGAAGTACTGAATCTCAGTACTTAAATAAAAGTACAAATAACCAGAGACATATCTACTTTAGTAAAAGTAGAAGATGTCCACAACCACAAACAAGGCCTGGCTTTTAATAAAAGTTCCTATCCTAACCATGAAACGGAAATATGTTGTTAGAATCGGAATGCGGTTGGTTTTATTCATGGATGTATTTTATTTTCTTTAACCATGCAAGTAAGCAAATAAAGTGTGTGAAGCAGCGCAAATGGGGGATGTGAAGAGGTCCAGCCAAATAAATAAGATATGAACGCGTCTTACGCAGCCTGGCGGAGGAGTAAACGACGCTGTGGAGAGAAATAGATATAGCAACTTTGATTTAAAAACGGGAATAATAAAAAAACAAAGTGCGTAAGAAGGGTTTAAGAACACATTTCTTTGTAAGAACGGTTGGTGAATGAGGCCCAATCATCTGTTTGGTGATGAAAGTGACTGCAGGGTCAGTGCCTCAATCTAGCCTATAAGGTTGTTCTGTAGCCTATGTTAATTAAAAAGTGAAAATGAACCAATGCAAATTAAATGTCTTAATTTTATTAAATAATAACAAATAACGGGTAGGCTATGAAAGTCTAATGTAAAAAGTGATAAGAGTTCCCTATCTGTAACATACAAAACCTTGCCAAATAGCGAGCTTTTCTAAAATACTGCTGGTTTTGTGGTGTTGACACTTCAAATCTGATGCCTGATCTGATCTGATAGAAGCATCAAATGAGACGCGTCAAAGCCTCTCAGCGTAAGAAATACAAGATGTGGCGTGTGAGTGCGTGATCTCGTTGAAATGTTGAAATTGAGAGCCTTGTAAGAAGGCTATGCAGCATTATGTTTGCAAGTGTCTTAGCTTGCTAATACTGTGCATATCTACCATTAGCTTACTAACAGCTAACTTGTGCCTTAGCTTGCTAATACTGTGCATATCTACCGTTAGCTTACTAACAGCTAACTTGTGCCTTAGCTTGCTAATACTGTACATATGTAACATTAGTTTACTAACAGCTAACTTGTCCTCTCTGGTATACGTAGGTTGCTAAAATAATCCTTTGACATGCTTAAATCTGATTTTATTAGCTAGCTACAGGCACTTAGCGTAAATCTGTATGGTTGTAATACCTACAACTAAGAGAAGTTGAGTCCTTCTAGCACTGGTATCCATTATCCAGGTCCCTTACCTTACCGAATTTTGGGTGTTTTATTACATTTTATAAACATGTTTAAATGGTTTTAAAACAGTATCGTGTCCAAACTTTGACATAAAACAGTCTGTGATTCACTCAACATCCTTTGATCTTAACTTTTAGTCAAAATAATTCATAATTTCTGCTTTTTTATCTCAAAAATTAGGTATAATGTCATAAATTAGGTTTACTGACCATGAATTTAAAAATAAAACGTTGAAAAGAGTGCCAAAAACGTTTTAAAAAGTGCCAAAAGCATAAAAAAAGAGCCAAAACGCTGGAAAGCACCAAAAATTCAATTTCACTTTTGACCTGGATGGACAACAAGTTAATGGTCGATGGGAAGACAACACAAGGGTTAAGATAATTATTTTTGTTATTAGTCCTATTATTGTTGTTACTATTGTTATCAAAAATCATCAAAAAATCCTATCATTGAATGAAAAATTCAATGACAGCTATGTTCATAGACTTATTAAAGATAAATGATGTTAACGTTTAGTATAAACTATAAAGTTCATGACAAGACCGATTCATAACGCTGCAGTATGGAGTTTATATAAGATGATACTCTGACGTCCCGTTCCCATGAAGGCAGCATGGAGCTGCACCACACAAAGCCTAAAGAAACACTAAAGAGTTACGATCCACCGTCTCATCCAGTCGCAGTGCTGTAAACTGCCAGGTTTTCATGTTGCAGAATGGAACTGTCCTATAGTCCAGTGACTGTTAGAAGAGGATACAAAATGGGATGAAACAAGAGAAGTGCAAACTTCAGTCTAATACAAGAAGAAAACAGTGAGAGAGACAGAAAAAAAGAAGGACGACGCAAGCCAGCGACAGTATCTTTAATAGCGGCCCGTAGAGTTAAATCGTTCATGCCAAAGAGATCCCTGATGTCCTGCATTTCCAGCAGCAACTGTGCTTCCTCCTGAATACACACTGCAGAGAGAGCATCCATTAATTAATATGGCTGGGTATTACAGTTTTCAAACAATAAAAAAGGACACAAAGGGGGATTTAAGGAGGGAGTGTTTGCAGTGAGGACAAATTAATGAAAACGTCGGCCTCTCAAGGATAGAAATTCAATTTATAATGTGTCTCTATCAAGCTGCTGTTGCACTGTAACTTTCCCCCACAGCTCCTCTTTGTTTGTTACGTTAGTTTGACCATTGAGGATAACAGAGGTGGAGATTTAAAGGATGGCTCCATAAAAAGACAAAGGCGTGTGGAGAAGAAAACTTCAACACAAATTCAAGAAGTCTGCATTGTTTAATTGTTCAGATACCTCTGAGACAAATTTGTGGCTAATTATTTTCATCTAAAGGGTCACTCGCTGATATAACGGAAACAGTGGCTCACAAAAGCACTAAAGAGTAATGCAAGAAAAGTTCCCACTGTATTTCATCTCTTACAATTGTATTGCTAGAGACTTGGGATCCCAGACAGCATTTACATCTGTGCCAGATCCGTTTTCGTATCAGCAGATTCGTGCAGCAGTCACACTCAGTATGCAGATCTGCACCAACTTTGCGCCAGACTTCTCTGTAGCTTCTGAGTAAGACAGTCCATCTGGCGGTTGCGACGCAGATCCGGGACAGCTGCGCAGACCAGACGCGCCACAAGTCTGCCTGGCGAGTGCGGGCCGGATCCACGGGAGCTGCGCAGACCGGACGCGCCACAACTGAAATGAGTCCGCGCGGCAAGTGTGGGCCCGTTCTAATACATCATGATGTGGGCCGGATCCACGGGAGTTGCGCAGACCGGACGCGCCACAACTGAATTGAGTCCGCCCGGCGGGTGTGGGCCAGATCCGCAGGAGCTGCGCAGACCAGACGCGCCACAACTAACGGAACGCTTTTTTCCTGCATAAACCCACAACTCTATTTGAAATGCAGAGAGGAAGACTGCAGGCTGCACCGTCTTTGTGATTTTTGGTAAGTGCATTACAAGTAAAATTGTAAAGTAAACTGCTGTTGATGTCATGTTAATCTGTTAAATATGTATAGGCTAAATATAAAAGTTTACAAATTTAGTTTACACTGACATTCTGACAACCTGAGACGTGTCAGAAGCTGGGTAGGCTAGTAGACCTGTAGCTAGGCTATGCTTGCAGTAGGCTATAGGTTCTTTTAAACATCCACAACTAATGTGAACATAGGCTTTAAGGCTGAATCGGTGATCTTTGCTTATTATTCACCAAATCTACTGAATATCGTGTCCATTGTGTTTAGCTGAAAAATCGTTTGTTAGCGCTACTCACTAGGCTAACCAGTCTTTTGTCTGTAGTTACCCTAACAATAAAAACAAATTCAGTGAGATGGCAAACAAGGCCATTATGGCTCGTAAGCATAGCCTATATAGATGCCTTTCACTCAGTCTTTACTTAATCACCACTCTCTCACTCATTCACTCACTATACACACCACTTAAGTCACATTTAGCCTATTCATATTTATTTCTGCAAGCATTTTACTATAATGTCATGTAATAAATCATTTCTGAATATTTAATTTAACATACTGTTTGTTTCTTTGCTTTGTGTGCTTTTTGGAGGCTACGTCTTACAGGAGCAGTGAGACAAAGCCACGGACACAGAGATAAATCAATAGCCATCAGATGGTTTAATCTGCCTTGCGACTGCGGGGGTGGACGCCGTGCCCGGTCTCACCATGGGTCTCACCCAACTAATGAGCAGTAAATATACAGTAGCAGTGTTTACATTAGGTTTTACTTGGTTTTGTATTTTTTTGTAATTTGAATAATTAACATTGATCTTTAATATGCTTTTTGTCTTTTTTCTTGTCTTTGATTTTTGATTGTATCGGTTTGTACTGTCTTTTTGTGCATCTGGATTCACGTCAGATGGTTGTTCATGCTGTAGTTTTCTCTTTTGCCTTTTTAAAATAAAAAAAAAAAACTATTTTGAAAATTACAAATTGTGTGGGTATTTGTTGTGGCCTTAATTGTCTGATAGCCTAAATATGAATCACAGATCAGGGCCAGATGAGCCCCAGATGTAAAATATGAGTCTGGGCCAGATCCGCACCACACATAATGGCATTAAAAACTGTACTGGGCCAATTCTGGCCCAGATCTGTCTCTGATCCGTAATTCCAACTTGTTCCGGTATTGGGACGTTGGAACGGATGAGCCCGGCCCAGGTCCGTTTAGCAGATCTGCGCCAAATGCTACTGAAGACCTGGTCCAAATCTGGCCCAAATACATTTTGCTGTCTGGGATTGTTCACTTTAACCTGTTAACCCCCACCGGCCCGCCGACGGGCCGGTGGGGGTTAACAGACGTGTTCTGATGTGTTACATAATAGTATTTAACCACAAAAGTTCAAAACTTTTGTCAATATGGACATGCTGTATATCGTTTGATTCGTACAATTCTCTGCAATTGAATCATTCAGTTCATTTTACTGAAATCATAAGCACCAAAGCATTATTCATTATCTTAGTGCTCATGCTATTTAAAAAAAAAAAAAAAAAAAAAGAAATTATGATGCTTCCCTACCTGTACGCTGTCCTAAACGCTCAATCCGCGTCCATTCCTGGCTTATATATATTCCTATAGTCCGTAAGTGTCCACAGATCAAAAGGATAACAAGGTTTTTTCACAAGAATTAATCCAGGTTATGAATATTGTCCTGTAGAACCCATGCTAATTGTCCGCTAACTGTCTGCTAACTTCATTAGCCGATCTCGTTCTGTCTGAAATAATATATTTCTCCTTGCCCTGCACCGTGTTGCTGGGTATAGTTGTTTTCCTCAGGTTGCTGCCTACACAATGAAATTATCCCCACCTTTTTCTGTTAAGTTTTATCCCCGGGACAACCCCGGACGCCCAAACAAGCGCTCCCACTGTGGAGCGTCAATACGCTGCGTGATCTCTCTGAGCAGCCATCTTAGAAAAAGCTGTCATTGGCTATCAACACATCAATCATGGCAGTTGTAGCCAATCACATTCCCTTTCCAACGGTATATAGCATGATAGGAATATCCAATGGGAACCAGTCCAAATGAATGGGTAACAGACCTAAGCCCCGCCTCCCAGAGCCAGCATGCGCATACATGTGATTTATGAGAAAAAAATATGATCAACAGTGTTTGAATGAATGTAAAAAGGTTTTTTAAGTAATTTTAAGTATTTCGTATGTTTTTTCTAATAGCATAGAAGTGAGTAAAAGCATTTAGCAACATTTGGTCACTTGGAGAAGTTTTGGCACACCGGTGACACTTGTTATACCAAATACTGAAAACTCCCTAGCTCCCACTAGGTTAGGACTAGAGTTCTGAAACTTTATATAGGTATTCTTGACAAGGTGTAGAAGGCTTGTGTTGTGTCCTGCATAGTGTGGCACAAAGTATTTTTTTGTTATTTTTTTTCAAAAATTACGTTTTTTTTAGACCGGACCAAAATAACTATTTTGAACCATGTTTGAACTGCTGTAGTGTATGTTCTGTTTTAATCACCTGCTAATCAAGCACATGTCTATAAAGTAGAAGAAATTAGGTTTCAAATGATGCCTCATACATGTATTTTGGCCTTACAGTTCTTCTGTTATAAGCGTTTCCCTTTGGGAACGAGAAATAGGCGAAAATCAGGCAAAAGAGGTGGATGTTAACAGGTTAACCAACTTTAAACAGAAAAAATGCTTCTTATGAGCATGTCACAAGAAATTGAGATTTTAAAATATAGAGAGCTGAAGTGAAATCGGAATCTCAAAATTCTGTTCCGGCAGTAAGAAAACCTAATTCATCTATCTAATAAAGCAAGACATATCTGTATTGGGGGCGTGTTTGAGGGAAAGGTAACCTGCACGCCACACGCAGACGCCACAGCGTTTGTATTAAATATCTGTGAGCTGGCAGAACATTGTAATCTCAGAGATTATTCCTTCACAGCGCTGTGCAATGTGAGAAAATCTCAGAGTTGAACCGGGCAGACACAGCACTTTTCATCAGACTCACCCTGGGTCGGGTTAATTAAGTCTACTGCTAACTAATAACACTAAGAACATTACCGTCGCCAAAACACCCTCATGAATCAAATCCCCTACTTCACCGTTAACTGTCAAGCCACTAAACCTGTATGGAAATGAAAACCTCTGCTGAAATGTTAAATTTGTTAACGATCATACGACACAAGAGAACTCTCTCTCTCTCTCTCTCTCTCTCTCTCTCTCTCTCTCTCTCTGCGCACACACCCACACACACAGTCCAGTTCTGGTGGTGATTAACACAGATATGTGCTTAGCTCTCATAACGGGCTGGGTGGGTAGGGCACTGCCATGAGTCCATGAGGCTAATATCTGATTACTCCACATTTTCATTGTGATATTTTGTGATTACATTCTGAATCTGCAGCGTTCTCTGTCAGGTAAATATAGTAGTACAATCTCTTCCTCTGATGTAGATGTAACCTACACTGTAGGTCAGTAGTAGGCTATACAGTGGAGTTGCATGTGAAGTGGTTTGGGGTTCTTCTGTAAGTAATTTATTGGTACAATTTGGTTTAGATGAGTTCTACAAGCAGCAATACCACAGGCCAAGCAATTGGCCCGTTCCAAACAGGCACATCTTCAACGGGGACTGCACTAGTAATCACAATGATATTTACAATAATGCAAATGACTAAAATCCCAACCATACAATATGACCTTGCTTGACAGTATGTTATGCTGTTCATTCCATTTGTCCATATGGACAAGAATGGCCAAATAAAAGTATATCTATAAAATGTACATCTCTGAGAATGGACATGGAGGGCAGAATGGTGTAGAAGTTTTAGACAGCAGCTAAAACATTGGAAAGATAGCATCAGGAGAGAGTGTGGGTGGATCATAGAGAAGTGAAAATGATGAATTGATGAATAATGATGTATAATGTTTGAAATCCACACTTGTACGATCGGAGCTCTACATTTTTGAATGCTAACAAATGAATGGTTGCCCAGGTGGAGAATGTCCTGAACACTGAAAACAACCTTTGTTTATGTTTCCCTAACAAGCCAGCTGTGGCCTGTTGTCTGTCAGGAGCCTAAACCTCTTTGAGAGGTAGTCAGGGTAGATGGTTGTGTGAACACAAAGAGTGACTTTGACATTGGAGACCGCTATTTACATCCTGTCTCCTGCTAACAGTGAACGTTTCTTTTAACCATGACCACAATATTTGGCTCACCTTAAAGGTCCTATGAAATTATAAGTTCACTTACTTAAGACCTGTTTCTGTTGAAACATATCGCGATAGACACTACAAGATTTTTTGTGTTGGTTGAAAGAAAATATCAGTAAAAAAGCTGCCAATTAAAATGTAACTCATTCTTTTTTAAGTGCTGCCTTTCATGTTCAATTTAATCTTACATTTGTTCAATAAAAGAATGTTAGAAATGATTTCCTTTTATTTGTTTTAAATTCAACAAGCAATTTGTTGCATTTTAGAAGAATACTAAAAGCAACAGAATGTCAAAACTGAGTACACTTTAATATCTGTTTATATATCGCAAGTAATATCATTATCGTGATATTCAACGTTATCGCATATCGCATATTTCTCTCATATCGTGCAACCATGTGTTGTAATTCTAACCTCTGGTGGATTTGTGAGGACTATGATTAAATGCTCCTCAGATTTCTGCAGGGTAAATCCAGACAACTAGCTAGACTATCTGTCCAATCAGAGTTTTCTGTTGCACGACTAAAACTACTTTTGAACGTACACATTCCACCAAAACAAGTTCCTTCCTGAGACTATTTAGCAGAGGCACCGTGGCTCCATCCCGCGCTTAGCACCGCCCAAGACAATTGTGATTGGTTTAAAGAAATGTCAATAAACCAGAGCATGTTTTTCTCCCATCCAGGAATGCTGTGTGGACTAGCCAGACCGTCCTCCGCAGCGCTGTGGAGGAAGGTCTGGCAATTCAAGACTAGTGAGGGGGCAATCTTAGGTGTAAACTAAGGCATTGTCCAGACTGCCAGCACAAATCAGTTTTTTTGGCAAATCCAGCTTGTATCCATATTGATGTGTTATCATTATTCTAGTATTATTCCATCCAGGGAAATGTTTCAGTTACCTCTGTTACCAGTGTACATAACCCAAACAACCTCACTCCTGGCCCAGCCATGTGTGATGATATGAGATGGGCATGATCCCTGTCCTCTTAGCAATATCAGACTGCATGCTGGTTAATTAAAGGGCCTTTGTTGCATGGCAGCACGGTGGAGATGGCAGCCAGTAGAGATTGGGACTGGGAAGGGGCCGTGTGTTTTCATTAAAGAGCAGGAAGCAGACGGACAGAGGCCATTACTTTGCTTTTGTGCTTGCCAGGAATGGATGGCCGTGTACTGTCTGTGTCTGTGTGTTAGTCTAGCACACACCGTTACTCTAGTGTGTTACCCCCCCCCCACACACACACACACACACACACACACACACATTCACATGATATCCTTTACATGATCTCCTTCTATTTTTCTCCTGTTCCTATCCTCCAAAAACTACAGTATTTCAATCTGGTCAAAGCTGGGGGAAAGGGAATAGGAAGACTACAGAGTGGCTGCAGCCACTTTAGGGGGATAAAAGCATAGGAGAAGCTTTTTTTGTTTGACTTTGGTCCGTGTGAAACCCAGTGTACAGAGGTGCCGGAAAGGGTTCAAAGACTAACATATATCAAAGAGGCACATGTACAGAGAGAGAGGAGGCCAGTCAGGGTATCTCAAGGTTTCAGAAAGTCAAAAGGAAGACTTTATAGACGTTATGAGACCTTAACATGTGAATTCAGACTGATTAAAAAGGCAAAAGGATATTTGCACCAAGATGAAAACCTTAATAAAGTTGCAAAATCTTCAGCATCGATTTTCTTGACGGACATTTTGACTTATAGCAGGAAAAACACAGGTGAAACAATTTAGTTACCAATGGTTCAGTTATCAAGTGTCCCAGTAAGCCATGCCAGTGTGAACGAAAGCAAAATATCAGTACCCTGAAACTAGCTTACATAAATGTCACTTTAAATGTTATCAATTACAATTTTGCTTTCTCTGATATGACATGCCAACATGCATAAACAAACAGATAATCTTAGGAGATAACACAAAATATTTACTGAAAGTCAAACTGCTGACCAATTTCCTTTTTTAGATAAGGGTTCTCCCTCAAACGAAGCTAGATGGGAAACACTGATACAAATACTGCACTTTAAGCACTGACTTTTTTTGATCCAGTGAGAGTTCCAAGCAGCCGAGCTGTCCCGTGCCCACGTCTTGGTTATGCATGTTTTGTATAGCAGCATGGAGAGCGATTTATCACAAAACCACAGGGTCCTGGCTGGGGGAATGGGGTTATATTTCATACAGGCATTCTGTAGGGCAAAACTATTGTTCTGTTGGTGCAGGGCCCTTTAAGAAAGGCAGGATTGGTATATATATATATATATATATATATATATATATATATATATATATATATATATATTGTTGTGCTTGTGTGTGTGTAATGAGTTTGTATCTTTGTGTCTGCGTATATGTACTGTACGTTTATATCTACTAAGGTTTGTATCTGTTTAATTTTTACCTAAGTCTAAGTCAAGTCATGTCAATTTTATTTACATAGCCCAATATTACAAATCACAAATTTGCATCTAGGGGTTTTACAAACTGTATAGCATATGACACCCTGTATCTAAGACCCTTGATTTAGAACACTCCAACCCCCCCAAGGGGGAAGAGGAACAAAGGATGGATCCTTCTCCCAGGATGGAAAAACATGTATAATAGATGTGTGTACAGCATAAACCAACATACAATCACAGTATGTAATCAGATGAAAAAATGATTGATAGATTGGAAACATATACTTTATGAAGAATATGGAGACCTGGAAAGAGGACAGACTAAACAAACACGCAAAAGACAAAGCTAAAGCATACCATTCACACAGACACAAAATAATAAACACAAACAGAGAGAGTGACAAGGACAACATGCACACTTGGGAGAGAGAGAGAGAGAGCGAGAGAGACAGAGAGAGAGAGTTAACCCCAGAAAAGAAGCAGGACGTTCTCCTAGGACAAGGGACCGCAGCTTCTCTGGCAGATAAATATGTATCTGCCTGTTGCAACCTGAGGGACACTGGTGCCATTCATCTGCATGTATGGCAGTACAAAGAAAATCGGCAAACGTTCCCTTAAAGGAATACGCCACTCTTTGTTGAAAAAGGGTTATTCACCGTCTCCTCTATATTTATATAGGTGGCAAATGCATTTTTGTCTCAGTGCATGCATGGTCTTAGTCCGGCACTGCCGCCGCTAGCTTAGCTTAGCGTAATGAATGGAATCCTTTGTTGCCGTTAGCATGTCGTGAGTAAAAGTGACCCCAACAAGAACAAAAAACAACCTAATTACTTCTAGTGGCTTGCATATTCTCAACGAGTAAAAATAGCAATGCAGATTAAGTCTAGATGATTTCCTAGGCAGATATTGACTTGGGACTATACTGGGTGGAAGTAGGCTGTAGACTACAGTCGAAGCACTGCTACTCAGGCACAGAGATATCAGCAGCCCGCGGAGCTCCACGGGCTTTCGACATACGTTGCGTATATTTACACTTTGAATTTCGTCATGGCATTTATATAACACATACTCTATGGTCTTACAAAGCTAACGCGTTTGACCGATTTCAATTTCATCCATTTTTGTGAATTGGAGAGGTCTCGTTAGGAGGAAGCTAGCTATGGCAACAAAGGATTCCATTCATTACACTAAGCTAAGCTAAACGCAGATTAAAACACTTAAAAAATGTAAATTGATCTAACAAACAAAATGAACAAGAATTAACTTTATATAGCCTTAGTCTTATATTATTTAACAGGAATTAAGAGGAGACAGTGGTGAGATTTTTAATAACATCTAACTTTCTGTATGGATCATAGAAGTAAGGTTATGTTAATAGCCTATTTGGGCTCCAGATAATCAGGTATTTTATCTGCTGAACCATAACATTTAACAAGTCAACCAGATTTAATTGACAAAGCACATCATGGCTACACTAAATTATCTCTTAATGCAGCCTTTGGTTAGTTATGTACTCATTGTTTTCAATAAATAGTTGATAAACCTTTGTTTTGCTGAACCCAGCCATGACGCGCCGTGCCATCACACCCTGCCCCGCCTGCCACCTGGGCAACACTGAACATTCAACATTGTAGCTCCAAGAGATGGACAGAGATCTTTAAAAACATATAGGAGGCAGGTAGGTTTAGATGCTAAAGCCAGCTGAGAAAATGTTATTTTTTTTATAACTATGTAATAGCTTTCAAAAATATGTTAGTTAAAAAACACGTTTATGCTTGTGGAACAGGTGTGTTGATAAAGTATGGGCTTTTTTACTCACAAAGGTTTTATTGCACTTAGAGTAAGGAGCTCAGGCCCAACACAGAGAGCAGAGAAGATGCTGAAGCGTGATAATAAATCACACCGATAAACGAACCGGTAACATCGGAGCTTACAGTATCAATACTTTAATGATTCAGCCCCGGGGCTTGTTTAATACCGGGTTTCAGTACCCATCCCTATTAGAGAATCCTCACAGTGCTGGCTATTAGCTGTGGTCATTTCTGCCTATTGCTTGACACTGGCCTTTATCTCTCTCTCTCTCTCTCTCTCTCTCTCTCTCACTCACTCACTCACTCACTCACTCACTCACTCACTCACTCACTCACTCACTCACACACACACACACACACACACACACACACACACACACACACTCTCCACATCTGTTGAGCCTCTTGAATGCCATTTTGGTGTCTGAAGAGGGCACCTATCTCTGTTGCTGTTGTCCATGGACCAGGTTTGTTATCCCACAGAGCCTATTGTAAGCCCTCCTGGGTCAATGGCCCTCCTGTACCAGCTAAAACAATCAGCCCACACTCAATAGCAGAGCCATTAAGATGTGGAATGGCAATAACAAGCCAGTTGAAGATACTCCACTCTGTTTAAGGAGGAAGAGACTGAAAGAGAGAAGAGAGCAAAAACCTGATGAAATCAATGGTCTTTTGGGGCTTCTGGTGGAGTTGTGAGAAAGAATCATTAAGGTGGTTCGCTCATGAGAATCTCTTTGCATCACCAGGGATGGAGGAAGCAATTGGAAAGGCAATGGTAGGGGGAAGGATAGATTGGAGCAGAGAGTTATAAAAGCAATAGGGCAGAAGACTTAGCTCTCAACACAGGATCAGAAAAAAACTGTACGGCAATGCCATCTTGGGCATTGTACACCACTCACATTTTGTGCCTTGTCGCTGCAATCAAAGTTCCATCAGTTTTAACTGTGACCTGACTTGTTTGTTGGTGACTTTTAATGTTTAACCAATGAGATGACAGATATCTGTTCCTCTTTATAGAGACTTTTTTTTTCTACCAAAAATGTTTTGCGCTTGTCAGGGGTTACTTGGCTTAGAAAAGCAATTCAAAGGGGGTACAATATTGAAAAAAGTTTGAGAAACACTGGTCTAGACCACACTCTATAATTTACAAAGACCCAACAATTAAAGTAATTCCCCCAAGAGCAAGCATTCAGTGTGGCAGTGTTGAGGAAAACCTCCCTTTAAGGGAGAGAGCGCAGACAGACCCAGGCTCTTGGTAGGCGGTGTCTGACGGTGCCGGTTGGGGGTGTGATGAACAGTGGCAATTATAGTCACAATAAAGATAATGGATCAGTGACTAGACATAGTAGTTGTAGTAGTTCAGGGCGTAGGAGGGCGTAGGAGGGCATATCAGGGCGTAGCAGGGCGCCGAGCAGGACCACGGCCACAGTTGCAACCATGATTTAGGTGCCATCCTGATCTAAGGAAAACTGTGAGTCAAGAAAACATAAGGACTCCATGGAATAAGCTCCCTGGAGCTAAGTGCAACCTGATGCTCATTGGTGACATACCCACCTCGGTGCTCTGCACCCCACTTTGCAGTGAGCACATCTCATTTTGCTCATCATGTGTAAACTAGAAATAGTTACTGTATAGTTGTTGTAAGTGGAAAGAGATGCATGGAGAGTCACAGAGGAAGATGAGGGGACATTATTTTATAAAGGAACAGGAGAAAGAGGGGAAAATGTGGAGAGAGAGAGAGGTGGATGACACACAACAAACACCCCCAGGGTTTTTTATTAAGTATGTAGTCATACAGAAGGTGAACAATGTTTGACCAAAATCATAACAGACTCATTATGAAGCTCCCACAGTGATGCGTATGCTCTGCCCTCTGTCTATATTTCTCGTTGCTCACTCCTGGGCACCTTTCAGAAAAAAAGATTCAACACAGTTAAAATGAAGCCTTGTAAACATACAATAGTAAGAGAGCCTCCCAACCCAGCTTAGCTTAGCTAGCTGAGTCTGTCAAACAGACAGAGAAACTTTATGCAGCTGTACTCTGATACGCAAGAGCAGCAACAATGCTGGTCTTCATTTGCTAGTGATAGTGTTTGCTATCTTTCAAAACCTGTATATGGATAAGGAGTTGTGAGCCAGTATAGTGCCGACTTCAGAAAGTAACAGGCCTCGAGCTGAGTATGTGGATAGCATGTTCAATACTAAACACACACAAAAGGTGGAGTCATGAGAGGCAAAAGAGAGCTTGCCACTTCTGAATCCATATCTATGAACAAAGTGTAATGGGTGAAATAGTTAATTTCCCAACCAAAGTGTTGGCACCAGGCCATCATTACTGAACCCAGACTGGACTGCTCTGTGTCTCCAGTGCTTCCCGGATGCTTATCAGTATGCTTTTAATTTAAATTTTATTATAACAGCATTTAAAAAATCAGCAGCTCACCTGCTCTTACACTCTCTCCTTTAAACTCCTATCGTGTTAGCTCTCGTCTCCCTGCAGTGCATTCTGTAACTTTCATTATCTCTGTGTTAAATTAGCAGAGAGCTATCACACACCAGGATGGCCTAGATGTACACAGATACTGTAATGTCAGAATGAAAGTCTAAAAAAAACCTCTATTGATCCACTGTTTAAAAGGAACGGATTCTTGCTTTACCAGCAGCTCCTTTCCACTTAGTTCGATTAGGTTCCTTCAAGGCAAAGGGGGAATCATAGTCTCAAAACAATTATATTCAGCTCTTAAAACACAAATTATCTTAAAGCTTTAATAGTGTAATTTCATACTCGCCACATGCATTATTCATAGTTATTTTTCCCCAATCAACCAGAGATCCAGATGTAAGCAAACTCTGCTGTTTCCACCTAGAAACCTTCTCTTATTTAGTTTTTCTCATCACAACTTTTTGCTTTGTTTGTCAGTTCATTATAATCATTATATGTCGGTGTGCCTAAATGTATTTCCACCGCGAGTCCACTTTAGAAGTTGTATAGGCAAATGCAAGCACACTCACAGGAACAATATCTAAACACAACTAATTGCACTAAAAACACACATAACACATTTAAGCAGTGTGAGAATACGATAGAGATTGCTAATGTGGTCATCTGTTTCACTGGATAGTGAAATTAGATCATAAAGCAACGAGAAAATGCTTGGTTGGTGCAGCACTGTTTGCTTCTGTTGCATTTCTGTACACTAAGTATCCTTTTTATGGCCCCACATGCTGACGTGACTGTGTGTGTGTGTGTGTGTGTGTGTGTGTGTGTGTGTGTGTGTGTGTGTGTGTGTGTGTATGTGTGTGTGTTAGTGCGTGTGGTGACGGATGCATGCATCTATATACCTAATGATGAATGAGAGAGGCAGGCTTTAGCTCAGCGCTGCGGCTCAATTTAAAGACCTACAGTAGTCTCCCAGTACTGAGGTAATTTCAGATCCATGGACGAAGATAGACACAGTAGACCTTCTACAGACTACAATCAATTCAGAATTTTAATATATATATATATATATATATATATATATATTTTTTTTAGTTCAAACCCTTAGACTGCTCTCCATCTAATTCCAAAGTTTACCATAAAGCCAAATTCAAATCCGTGAGTAACCCTTTTTTTCAGCATTCGAATAGTATTGATTTTTTTACTATTCCAATTATATTTGACTTTCGGAATTCGTTCCAACAGCCCTATAGTACATGTGAGAAATTCTTTATTAGGAATAACCCCTTGAGATGTAGCATCTCGTTTTCAAGGGGGTCCTTAAAAGCAAACATATAGAATACATTCACAAAAAAAGTTACCAAAACAACTTACATACATACATACATACTAACAAACAAAAGCAAAGCTCTCCTTCACACCAAAACCACCCATATCCTCCCCATTTAAACCATTAAATATTAGACAGTAAACAGTGAAGGTCATTCCTATACAGTTAAAAAAAAAATAATAATAATAAAAAATTATTAAAATAATAATAATAAAAATAAATAAGTAGATGAAAAAATAAAAAAATATCAAGCATGAGAAAAACAGTTGCAGCTTCTATGCAAATAATTAAGAAGAGCCATCTCAAACTGATGAAAAGAGGAGATAGATCTAATAGACCTAGGTAAACCATTCCAGTCGGAAGGGGCTTTAAATTTAAAGGCTCTTCTCCCAATTTCTTTAGATATATGTGGTACAGAGAAAAAAAGGTAGTCAGTATCTCTTAAACTATAGGGTGATTGATATAAAATCAAGTGTTGTTTCAGATAGGATGGGTAGTTTGAAAAAATACATTTATGAACAAACTGCAACCAGTGAAACTGACGTCTAGCAGTTAGTAAAAGAAGATTCAATGACTGATACATTTGACAGTGATGGGTTCTAAATTGACACCTCAGAACAAATCTGCAGAGACTATTATAAATTATATTCAAAGGTTTAAGATTAATTTTGGCTGTGTTCTGATAAACAACATCCGAATAATCAATTATAGGCAATAAAAGTTGAGTAATAATTTTTAGTCTAATCTGTTTTGTAAAACAATTAATTGAGCGGTATAACATTCTTAAGCTACAATTTATCTTTTTTACAATTGAGTCAATATGAGGTCTAAAGGTAAGTTGTGAGTCAAGCCAAAGGCCAAGATATTTAAACTCCTCAACATTGTCTAGAGGTGTACCATCCAGGAATTTAACCTCAAGAAAGCTATTTTGCTTATGGAGTGCAGATCTAGTTGCAAAGAGCATGCTATAGCAGTGGTTCCCAACCTTTTTTCCTTGGCGCCCCCCTACTCATGTCTAAGAAAAGCTGAGCCCCCGAAACCTAAGTTGAGAAAACTCTCGAGATAGAGCCTTACTTTCTTTTTTGATACAGAGTTATCCGCACTGTTACGTTTCCCCGCCATGTTTCATTCAGAAAATAGTGATGCCGTGGAGGCAGGAAAAACGAGGATACAACAGAATATATAGTTTTCATACAGACTTTTGTATACATTATATATTCTAGTGTATTATCATAATTTGTTTAACATGTGCAAATATATATATTTTTTTTACCTCAACCTCAAACCAGATAAAGACTTGCGCCCCCCCTGTGATCTTTGCCGCCCCCCCTGGGGGTGCCCGGACCCCAGGTTGGGAACCAGTGTGCTATAGCACTTCTTTTTATTCAGTGGAAGCAGATTAGAAGAGAACCATGTTTGAATACGATTGAAATCAAATTGAAGTGAGGTTTGAATCTCAGATATGTCATGTTTAGATGTATATATAACTGTGTCATCTGCGTATAGATGGACCTGACAATCTAAAGATATTTGTGGTAAATCATTTATAAAAATGGAAAATAGAAGCGGCCCTAGGGAAGAACCCTGAGGGACACCAGTTTCAATTATTCTAGGCTGAGAGAAAACAGCATTGAGAGACACGCTTTGACGTCTGTAATGGAGATATGCATTAAACCAGAGAACAGCTGATTTGGAAAGACCAATAGCAAATAGTTTATCAAGAAGAATATAATGATTGACCATGTCAAACGCCTTAGTAAGGTCAATGAAAATTGCACCAGTAGACCTGTTGTTATCTTGTGCAGAAAAAATATCGTTGGTAAATATTGTAAGAGCTGTTGTTGTGGAATGATTAGGTTTAAATCCAGATTGATTTGGGGTCAAGAGGGTGAAGTCATTAACATATTTAGACAGCTGCCTAAAAATAAGCTTTTCAAATATCTTAGCTACATTGCTAATTATGGAAATTGGCCTATAATTGTTGACATCAAGTGAGTCACCACCTTTGTATAGTGGTATTACTTTTGGAAATTACACAAGAGGAAAGTGATAAATTAAATAAATCACATAGTGGAAATACTAGGACATGGGAAGAAAGCTTAATAAACTTAATGTCCAAAACATCAGGACCAGCACCATTAGAAGATTTTATTTCTGAGATTGCCTGTTGAACATCAGAGGGATGAATTGTTGAAAATGAAAATGTGCCATTGTTCACAGTATTTGTTATGCTAGAAAAGGAGAGCTGAGATAACTGAGAACAACAGATTGAGGAAAAATGTTGATTGAGAGCATTGGCCATTGACATAGGGTCAGTAATAATGTTATTATTCATTCTAAGTTTGGTAGGAAGACTTTTATTGGTTTTGTTAATCAAAGAATTAAGTTTCTTCCAAAATTGCGTAGGGTTTTTGATGTCATCTGATAAAGAATACTTATAATAATTTGATTTTGCATTCCTTGTTTTGGTTGTAATCATTTCTTAGTTTCTTATATTCAGACCAATCAGCAGCGTCCTTTGTCATGTGATATCTGACCCAGGCTTTATCTCGTTGTTTAAGTAAATCTATTAGATCACCGTTAATCCAAGGTAAGGACTCCCCTTGACCTTAACAGATGTCCAAGGTGCATGCATGTCTATGACATTAAGAACCTCTGACAGAAAAAAGTTCCAGGCGTCTTCAACATAAGGGATCATTTGAAATCTAGACCAATTAATGCTTATTAAATCTTGGATGAAAGCATCTGTATTTAATTTTTTACACTGTCTTATCCTAATTACTTTAAATGGCAGACGTGGTAGTTTTATTTTCCAAACACAAAAAACTATTGAATGATCACTAAAACAATCAGATAATACCCCAGATTGAGATATTCTATTTGGATGGGTAACCAAAATCCAGTCCAGAAGAGACTTAGACTTATTAGTCACCCTAGTCGGATCAGTAATGAGTTGAGTAAGGTTGAGACCATTAAATAAGTTTTTCTCATGAGAAGATGAGCAATCAAGCCAATTACGATTGAAATCACCCAGTAAAATCAACTCATTTGCATAGTCTAAAGAGTTAATAGTAGCAAGAATACAATTTGTCGATTCAACAGGGGAATTAGGAGGTCTATAAATGTTACCTATAATTATCTGCTTGTTTTCATGAAAAGTAATATTAACAAATAAGCATTCAAAATATACAGCTATCTCCTTTGGCATAATGGGCATGCAGCATCACTTCCTGTGAATCCACTGTAAACTTTGAAAGAGAGGAAATTACAGAATGGAAATACATTACATGTCTATTGCAGAACCGATGCGGACCATAAATACAATCAAAATTTAGATTAATATAATAAATATATTAAGGATCATAATAGGGCTGCACAATTAATCAAATTTTAATCACGATCACGATTTTGGCTTCCCACGATCAAATTTGCGTGATCGAGCGATATTTAAAATGCGTCATAGAACGCTCCTTATCAAAGTTTTTGCAAAGCCACTCTAGCGCTCCATAAACCACTGTCTGATCACGTGCCTCTGTGAGCCAATCAGAGTTGTTCCCTGCACCACGCAGCTTAGTTTCTAGATGTAGACAGAGTAACGGGAGGAAAATTCCACAACAGGTAGCAGTCGGTCATCATAAGCCGGTCACGATGTTTACCAGTTTACCAGTAAACGCAACATGTTGTCCCGTCTGTTTTGTTTTTCAGACAACAGCAGTGACCAGTGCTAGTTTGTGTCTGTTAGCTCGTAGCTTTAGCAGCAGACTGTTTGAAGGGCCGTTGTTGGAAATACAGTCACACTACACCGTTTAGCTGTCAGAATTTTAGCTGTGTTTAATCCAGTTACTACTGTGGCTAACAGTAGGCTAACTTTACCTGCTGTGTAACGTGTTATTAGTGTTTACTGTAGCTAACGGTAGGCTAACGCTACCTGCTGTGTAACGTGTTATTAGTGTTTACTGTAGCTAACGGTAGGCTAACGTTACCTGCTGTGTAACGTGTTATTAGTGTTTACTAGCGTGACATGCAGCGATGTTTATGTTGCCTCTAACGTGGGTTTCGGAGCATCAGAGCGCAACGCAGACATGTAAGTAGCAGTGTAATGAGCCAATGAAATCTGCGTTGCTATTTCATCAGGTAGATACCTTACGGCAGTGGTTCTCAAACTTTTTCGGTCATTCCCCACTTTGGACAAGGCTGAATTTTCAAGCCCCACCTGCCCCCATCGCCCCAAAAGATGCTAATGAAATATGCAACAAGCTTAAAATGTTCCAGCAGTATCAGTATAGTAACAATTTGTATCTAAATACAAACTAATGATCTACATCCAATAACAAAAGTTAAAAAATAAAGAAAATAAAAGTGAAGCTGTGTCAAAATTTGTATTAAGTTCAAAAATAGAAAATAAATAAAAGTGCCACTTTGCAATCTGTTAAAAAAAAGAAAAGAAGAGAAATCCATTTGGCAAGACAGGTCTATTTATCCCTGCATTAGTGGCTGCAAGGAGCCTGTTTTGCATTGCACAATTTCTCAAAGCGGGGTGGCAGGCTTGATACTGCCACTCTCAAGTCATGCTCAATGTTCAGCTGAGATCTGTACTTTGTTTTCAATGATGCAACAGCTGAAAAGCCCATCTCATAGAGATATGATGTGGCATAATAATATAATCCAATAAGATATATTACACTGCATAATGAGCACTTTTACTTTTGGTACTTTAAGTACAGTATATTTGATAATACTTTTGTACTATTACTTAAGAACAATGTTGAATGCAGGACTTGTAACTGACAAGTAATTTGTAACTCTACACTGTTTTTTTTTCTACCTTTACTGCAATACATGATCTGTCTTCCACCTCTGTAGATCAACAACAACAGTCGTTCATGAATAGCTGCAGCTGTGTTTAACACTGAAAACACACAGCTCAGTTCAGCGTTTACTCAGGGCTCTCAAGGTTTTTCGGAAGTACCTCCTTAAATGTGTGACACTTGAGAGCCCTGGTTTACTTGCAGCTCCGCTACAGTAGCAGCGAACCTTACGTTACCTGCCGGTCACATCGTCTCTAAACGGTCCGCTCACAGTGAAGTCCTGCACGGATCAACAGATGTTAGAGTCCGGCGGCTGCTCGCTCCGTTTGTTATAATACGCACCGAGCAGATTAATGGAGCCGCTCGGTGTTTGGCTAGCTAATAAGCCGTTAGCCTGTTACCTTGAGCTTTGTCTGAAGACCTGAAGACGCCCAGTGGCCAGCCAGGCTTGACACACCTGACACATTCTGCACATCCTCCGATCAGTTTGACCGCTAACCCCTCCCCCCCATTGTTGTGTCCATTGACATATATAATAATATTGTCCACCGGGCTCCGGTCAGTTTTTAATTAGCCTACATTAGTAACAGTTCATTTTGTTACGTATGAACTTAATCCTAGGAAAGGCGAAAAATATAAGACCTTTGTAACGAAATCCAATACTTTTAAGGCCTTAATTTGAGATTATCAAATTTAAGATTTTTTCAATGCTTTTAAGATCCCGCGGGTAGCCTATGATGACACACACAGACACACACACACACACAGAACACAAGCACGCAGTCACTCTCTAGTCTAATGCACGGTCTTGCCTGGGTGTTGGGATGTCTGGATAAAGATACTGTATAAAGGCATAAAAAGGAAAATTTCCTCCCGTTTGGCGCGCCCCACCTGTCACGTCTCTATTCCCCACCAGTGGGGCGCGCCCCACACTTTGAGAACCGCTGCCTTACGGCAAATGTGCATGTGTGGAAAGCGGTCGCACAGCAGCTGAAATGGTATACTCCTTCACAGTATCCTTCAATAAAGGAGGAATGTAGCACAATATGGATGTATTAACAGGAATGTAGCACAATATGGATGTTAAAGCAGTTATAATTAGCAATTAGACAATGTGACAATAAAATTTGTTTTGGTTAAATCAACAAATAATCGTGATAATTAATCGTGATCTCAATATTGATCAAAATAATCGTGATTATCATTTTGGCCATAATTGTGCAGCCCTAGATCATAACTTGTGCAACTATGATTCATCTATATAGACAGTGCACGTATTGTGATGCCATCCATCATCATTCAACATAAATCTCAAGGAATCTACTGATACTTACTCTTCTTTGGTTTAGCCATTTATTTTTTATTCTTACTGCCAACGTCATCTTCTTTGCCAAACTCCAATTTCTCAGTCACTGACTGTTTAACATTTGAATGAGGCCGCTGTGTAGACACATGGGGATGCCATTGCAGAGGGCTCCATCACAAAATCACAGGGTCATCCAGCAAAATGTTATGGCAAGCCATCCAATAGTTGTTGAGATTTTTCAGTCCAAAAAAAGAAAAGATGACACACATATCTTCTTAGATGATTCATAGTTTTTTTTTTTAACATAGCTCCACCAGCACATAACCGTCATACCACACCGGACAGACAAAAAAACAAAGAAAAAACACACACAATATACAGTGTAGTATTCCCTGTTAGTGTCAGTGTTTGTCTCTGATCTTAGGAAGGTATTGATCTCTACTTCAGCCTCTGCTTGAGTCAGAACTATTCCTTTGAATCCAGCCCTCCGACCTGACACTGCCTGATCCACAAATATCTCCTCCTTTAAACTGCACACAAAACTACTTCCCTACCTTTTTCTTATAGTTCTTTTTCCCACAGTTTGTATGTATTGTTTTTCAGTTTTTTTTAGACACTGTCCAGATTGTTTCCAACTCTTTTTACCTCATTTTACCCTTCTACCTCTAGCCCTCTACCCCGCTGTTTTTAACTGCTTCAGTCCTACAGATTCTTCTTCACCATCCATGACTACTCTCTCTCTCTCTCTCTCTCTCTCTCTATGCATAAGTGTTACCGGTATATATCTCTCTTTGGGTAATGAATGGCTGGCCATTTATCTGAGTGTCAGCCAGAAGCCCTGAGGAGGTGTGTCTCTCCCTAATCAAAATCTCATTAGTTTAAGAAGCCCTGCCTCTCTATGTTCCCCCTCCCTCTCTCTCTATTTCTTTCCTATACCCTTTGATAATTTACACATCTCTTTATCAACAATGTATCCTTCCTTCTCATTCTTCTTTTCTCTTCATTCACTCTTAATCATTTTACTTCCTTTTCTTTTTGTTCTTTCTCTTGTTCTGTCACAATCTGTCAAGTGTGTGGTGAGACTTGGACCCAAATGCAGTCAAGACACAGCAGTGTAGGCTTGAGTTCAAAGATTTAATTAAGCATCGGGTACAACAAAAGGTGTCCTGAAGAAGCAGGCAAAAATATGTCCAGCAATACTGAGGATAACTAAAAAAAACAGGAAACACGGAACGAACAGGAACACCGAATATAACCTACCAGACCAGAGAAACCACGACACGATAGTACTCGACATTACAGAACAATGATCAGACACAGGACAAGGGTAACACAGAAACTAAATACACCAGGTAAAGAGCAAACAAGAGACAGGTGAAACACATCAGGGCTGGGCAGAACAATCAAAAAAGGCGGGAAAACACAAGGCAGGAAGTAAAACTAGACAAGACAAGGGAGAAAAGACAGACTACAAAATAAAACAGGAAACAGAAACTCACAACATGTTCACTCTGTTCTGACATATAGGATCACATCCTTTGAAATGTAAGACTTACACGATCCCAAGACAAATCAATGGTGTTTTAAGCCCCCAACGTCTCCTTCCAGGCGGTGCTGCGACTGTCAACTTCAAGGCACCTAACCCTAACCCTAACCCTAACTTAACCATAACCATAACCATTGCCTAATCCTAGTGCTAGGCAGCGCTGCCTGGAAGGAGACGTTGGGGGCTTAAAACAATGATAAACATTGACTCTCCTCAATTATTCGCATGAAAAAAATAAAAACCTGCAAAATATGTCCATATAGAAAACAATGGAAATTGTGAACAGAGCTCAAATCCACCCCTCTTTCATGGATAAAGATAGACACAGTAGACCTTCTACAGACTACATTCAATTCTGAATTTTAATATATATTTGTTTTTTCTTAGTTCAAACCCTTAGACCGCTCTCAGCCTAATTCCAAAGTTCACCATAAAGCCAAATTCAAATCCTTGAGTAACCCTTTTGCCTGCCTTTACTTGCTGAAGTTATAATTATTAATCCTGGTTGATTTGGCTCACCCGTTCCGAACATTAGCACTCAATTGAATGGGTCTTATTAGTGGTTATCGGCCTCATAGATATGTGTTAGAAGGGGGCTGCTACACCTACTAGAAGGTTCGGAAAGTTATGATCTATTCATGCAAAATCATCTATTCTATTCTATGCAAAATATGTCCCCTATAGAAAACAATGGAAATTGTGAAAATAGCTCAAACCGACCCCTCTTTGGGGCCAAGATCTGGAGTTCCTGCTGAGTTCTAAAAACAGTCGGTGTGTCCATTTCTAGCTCACAGTTAGTCTGCACGGTTACATTGGCAGGTACATTGGCTGTTGGTGGCAAACTGTTCAGTGGTCACATTTGTGCAAATGGCAGGAGTTGAAAATTCCTGTCTGGACATACCTTAAGTAATATTAATTTAAATGGATTGACTAGTCATAATACTGTAAAGCGTTTGATAACTTGTTAACAGTTTAGTATAGTTTTAATTAACCCAAATCAACAGTAATATAGATAGGCCCTTTTGTTTTTTCCACAATAGATGATAGAAAGATGTCTTATGACTTTTGTTCCAGTTTGTCTGGTTGTTCCTGTCATTTGCAAAATAGCAAGTATATTGGAGCGATACCAATATTCTGATTAGTTCTTATCTTTATTTGCAGGGACGTCAGTAAAGGCAATTATAATTCTTTTTAAAGATTTCAGCAACAGCGATGTGCAGTTTAAAGATAATACAGTTAGTCATGATTGTTTGCATATTTGCTCAGATAGACTAACAGTATGGACTGTCACACTCACAGGTGACAGCAGGTCTTCTGGCCACTACAACTGCTCTTTAACTTGGAAAGACACGCTGACACTGTCAGTGTGAGAGTAGTAAGTGAGGCAGTATAATTCACATGCCATCTCAAAGCCCATTTCTCCTGGCTTCAGTGCCCAACTCGGACATTCAGGTGGCACTTCCTGCTGAGACAGTGGTTTATCTAATAATCTGGACAGCAAGCATATAAACGTTATAAGAAAACACAGCGGAATGCCTTTTAGTTTCCATTTTCCTTTGTGCCGTTCTCATTATATATTCCTCCATCCTTGCTGAGTTTTCTACTGCTCCTATTACCCTCCACCTCTTCTCTTTCTATTCCTCTCCAGTCTTTTCCTCCATCCCGCTGCAGTGTTGCAGCCACTAGCCATAACTCTTTATGAATGATTACACCTACTTATGGCAGGCTCGCCGAGTGCCGACATAAAGCACTCAAAAGGGCTTTGTCAGAAGCCACAATAAAGAATGTATTGATAGTGCTTCTGTTTTAGAGGTTTATCCAGTCCACTCCAGACTGAGAGAGAGCAAGTCAGTTATTTGAGTAAAATCTTTCTTGTTTCAAAACAAATAATTATAGCTTCTGTATAAAGAAAAGTACAGAAAATAAGTGAAAACAGATCCCCTGCTGGCCAGGTACCATAGGCGCTGATACAGACACTAGCAGACACAAACATTTAATCGGCATAATAGGCATTACAGAAGTCAAATGTAAGAACAATATGTATTCAAATGTTGTTGCTTCATTTTTGACAAACCTTTTATTACAACTCGCTATATTCCTGTCTGGGTCAATACAACCTATGCAAGCTTCAACTGGCCTACAATACCGCATGCAAGACTTCTTACAAGACCCAACAAAAGAATGACCATAACCCCAAACTTAGCATCCCTATATATGTGACCTGTATATTTTGGAGTAGATTTAAAATTTCTAATTTATAGTAAAGTCATTTTAATGAATACTTTTAAGGCACGTTATGTGGTTGGCCCCTGAAACCACCTGCTGGAGGAGATCAGGCAGGGCAGCTCTATTTATTCGTTTGAATCTTAAAACCAAATGCATTATTAGAATTGCATTCTCTTGAACCATTTGTATGGTTTTCTCTGTTTTGAGTGCAATTATGTTTTACTGCATGATGTTTGACTTGTTTATTAAAAGTGCTACATAAATAAAGCCTTTCAAATTTACACTAAAGGTCTCCGATACAAAAATAATTGAAAAAAAAAAGATTGATAAACTAATTAGCCAATCAGTTTTTTATATATAGCTTTTGGAGTATATTTTATGTTCTGCCTATCCAGCATCACTGTGGTGTTACTGCATTATCATGTGTCACTAGCTGTGTTACATTCTGTAATATTTCTTGTCAAAACATGTCATTTGTCCGTGCCTTCCAAAATGAACCATAGGAGTGTTTGCTGTTCTGCCACCTCTATGGCTAAATGTAGGCTACTAAAACTACTGGGTTGTTGACACAGGTGTCCATTTTGCAGCTCTTCTAGAGGTTTTGATCACATAACACAGTATTTATTAGCAGATGGAGTTAGCCCATCATAGAACTGTGAATGTTCAAATATCCATGTTGGTTAAATTGTAGCTGAAAATCTCCTAAAAATGTAGTTTTTACTGACTTCACAGCTTCTCTGCTTGCTGCTATGAGCAACAGTGTAACCAACACGGCCACAAAAAACACGGTCTCACAGCAGTTTGTGAAATGGTCACATTATTTTTAATCTATTGATTACGTTTATGTCTTTTTGTTCGTGGTGGTCAGCACGTAATGGGAAGCATCTATACGGAGGTTGGGTTTACGATCCGCGGTCTCTGGGGGACGCGGGACAACAAGGGAACGGTTGGGTTTAGGAAAAGAACAACGGGGAAATGAAACGTCACATGCGGGACACGATCCCCTGTTACTGGGGTGAAAGTCCTGTGTTGTTTGACCCATCCACCACCCCAACCAACCTCCCTGTGCGGATTTTCGGCATTTCATACTACTCGCTACTGTAGTCGTGCTGTGATCACGAAAGATGCTTCCCATTGAAATACATTGCTTTAAAAAACGTGCTGACCACCACATATAAAATGAGATAAACGTGTCCGTGTACACAAATTAATAGATTAAATAACGTGACCATTTCACATACTGCCGTGAGACTGGGTTGGTACTGTAGGTAGTGTCAGTACACTATGACATCACTTTTAGGTATGTTTACAGGTAAACGCATCTGACCACACCCAGCAGTTATGCCATTTGGCCTGGGGAAAGACAATGTGCATTGTTTGGTATTGTTTGGTTGGTTGAATGAGTGTTATTCTTTACGCCTGTTAGCCCAGCCGAGATGATGAGTTGGTTGTTAGCTTTGAGCCCTGATATACTTCCAAACGATCATATACGTTGCTAGCAGAATACCAATATCAGGCTCTGTACATACTACATTTGGTGTCATGCAGACCTTGTGGCTTCATGGATTTGATAGCATACATTTGCCTTGAGCCTGCATAACCAACATATATTTATGCCATATGGTTTTGCCTTGGCCAATACTGTTGTGGATGGAATGAAAAACTATTCATATCAAATAATGACAGGGAGAAATGAGAATTTGATGGATACCTGTAGATATTTAATTTAGATCTCTTGGCAGTAAAACAGCTGATCTTTATTGTCAAAGTTAATGATTATAATCATTGTAGTAGATGCACCTCTGTGTCTGCCATTATGAATGAGTAGTATTATTGCACTATTGATTTTCACTGTGGATTGTTGAAAACCTCATCCGCCAGTCACACATACACACACGCGCGCACACACACACACACACACACACACACACACACACACACACACACACACCACATGGCAGTAATGGGATTTCATGTAAACATGTTGAACTTTTTTTTGATGACGCAGTGGCAATATTGTTCTTTACATTTATGCCTGTAAATCATATTGAATTGAATCAAAGTAAATTGAGAGAGAGAGAGAGGGAGAGAGAGGGAGAGAGAGAGAGAGAGAGAGAGAGGGAGGGAGAGAGAGGGAGAGAGAGAAAAAGAAAGAGAAAGGGAGAGAGAGAGAGAGAGGGAGAGAGAGAGATAGACCGAGCCATAG
The DNA here is from genome assembly GCF_004354835.1 of Perca flavescens. Taxonomy (NCBI): domain Eukaryota; kingdom Metazoa; phylum Chordata; class Actinopteri; order Perciformes; family Percidae; genus Perca; species Perca flavescens. The sequence goes on from NC_041351.1 coordinate 30,586,342, forward strand.
ACAGAGATATTTTTAAAATAGCAGCTAACTTTGCTGTCCTATGCAAAAACAGTAATGTAGGGTTCTCATGGGAAACAGGGACTTTATGTTTTATTTACAATGAGCAAGCAATACTTTCCAGCCTCGTGTGTGTGTGTGTGTGTGTGTGTGTGTGTGTGTGTGTGTGTGTGTGTGTGTTTTAATGCTTGAAATGGGAAAGCTCATAAACATAAACTTGTGGTATTATCCCTCCGAAATCCATAATAGAAAGAAGGAAAAACAAGGCACATTCTTTTTCTGTAAATCAATCTTTTATTTATATATATGTATATATATATATATATATATATATATATATATAAAGAAAGCTTCAATTTTTTCAAATCTATACCAATACAATACGTCCATGCTATATGAACAATAAAAATTCTATAAAATCTAAATAAAATAAAAACCATTCTGCTTGTTCACACTAACTGTTAAGCAATCCCTTCCTAAACTGCAATGGGGCAAAACGTGGGTATGCTATATATGCGGCGCATAGGGGCGCAGCACCATGGGGGCGCCAAAGCGATGGTAAAAAAAAAGAAATTTAAATGTAATAATTTTCTTTGATATTTCCTATATGTAGCTGCTGTTGTGCATTTCTAAATCATTTCTGTATTTTCTCAATGTTATTATATAACATTTTAGAGGACTAACTAACTAGAGTAGGCGCCCTGTCTCATGCGATTCCATCATAGAATGTTGACATAGAAGAGGGAGGGGGGAGCAGAGAGCAGGGAGTGGGTGGGTGCCGTGAGTGCTCAGCGAGCAGGTACAGTAGTGAGTTGTGGTCTATTGAAAAAGATGGATAAAGCAAAACAGCTGTTGGGGGCTAAAAATAGAAAAAGAAAGAGGGAAAAGGAGATGGCATGTCAAGGGATGCAACAGCAATTAAATAAGTGGATGGTGAAAGGCAACAGGTAGGATTTGTGTGAAGTGTGACGTCTGTGCTTGGAGGTTTGCAAATATTCATGTTAACAGACTAGCTAGTGTTTGCTAACACTGGGAATGTAGCAGCCAAATGGGGGTTTACAGCTAGCTTAGAATATGCAAAACCGCAGGGATTAAAGTTCTCCATCACTACGACGGATGTGTAGCCTATTGTTACAGTTTTTAATCAATGCAACTAACGTTATGTGTAAAGCAATGCACTATAACAAGGTTCCTGCAGGGTCTTAAGTCTTAAAGTCTTAAATTCAATATTCTAAAAATAAGTCCTTAAAAGTCTTGAATAACGTTCACAAAGTTGTACATTTCGTTTACAAATGTCTTAAATTATGTATTGTCCTTTTTGTAGGATGAAATAATTACCTTAAGGTCCTAAATAAATGCTTTGTGTGCGTGTGTGTGACTTTACAATTGACTTGGTGTGACTGGGATGTAATACCACAGTACAGGTACTATTTACGTCAGCGTTTTTCTTTACGCGCTTGACTGTGGCATGTGCGCGGACCATGGATGTAGCTAGGCTATAAAAATAATAACGGCGTAACGTGGTGTTTTATCTTAAATCCGTGGACATGGTGAGAACGATCTGGCCCTGAATATCCAAGCTCGGCCACAAATCAATCAGCTGTCAAGAAAGAAAACAAAACGTCTGGCACCGTGCTACTAACAAGCTAACGTTAGCTCGTCGGTTAGAATGGGCAAGTGTCTGAAGGTCTGGCCAGGGATGTGGACTAGCTGGCGGACGAGGCTGAGAGCAATGTGGCTGAGGTTAGCACAACAAGCGGATCGGTGTGCGAGTCAGTCTAGCGCTAATGAAACGGGGGAGCTGGCAGTGCTCCACCTTTGGTAGGGTATGTTTGAAATGCAGCCAACATGTTAACGCACATTTGACGGTATCACCCAGACGTGCCGATCACCGGGGTGAGAAAAAAAAACCCGGAGCCCAACTCTTTATTCCCGCTGTAGCAGCCTTTAGACGCATAGCAGGACGCGACAAACCAATCACTGAAGCAATTGGCATTTACATTGGCATATTATATTACATATTAACTTATCTAGCCAAAGTGGAACAAATTGTGACACCTCCATAATGCACACATTTTATTTTTTATCATCCTATTTATTTTGTGTTTTTAAGTTTCATAGCATAAGAGCGATTCATGCAACAAATACTTTATAATTTGATGTTGTTAGATTACAAACACGCCTTACAAAGCTATTGTGAACTAAATATGATTGTTCAGTATTATAATAACATTTTTATTAAATTCAGGTGACATTACCTGGTAAATCATTCTTTTCTCAGGCCTAAAATCCACACTGATTTTTCATTATATATTGCTGTGAAGTTGGCATTACATTTCATCCTACGTGGTATTACAAAGGTCTTAAAAAGTCTTGAATTTAACTTGAAGAATCCTGGGGGTACCCTGTATAAACATGTCCACAATCTTTCACAATTCGAAACAGAACGTTTTGACTGAGCGTGTTAATATAAAATAATTTATAGCACAAAACTCTGAACCAGTTTCCTCGCATATTAGCTTCATGATTTGTGTGCGTCTAATGGTAACCACTATTTGGCAAGGCAACTAGCCATCATGGATGCGTTGTTGCTAACGGAAGGCACAGACGTGTCTGAGATAGATAAAACTGTGTTTATTTATTCTTATTGTAAAAAAATGTTAGTTTGAATTTATATCATAAAAAAAACTTTTATAAAAAAGTTATGTTTCATTAGATTAGATTTTATAGATTTGACTTGGTGTTGAATTGCATATTAACAATAACAAAAATCTCCTTTTAAACACTTTTGGCCTGAAGTAATTAGAATGTAAGCTAAAGCCTTTCTACAGTATGATTGCTAACAGCAATGGTTAGTCGTGGGATGGTACTGAAATATTGTTTTGTTCATCAGGAAAAGAGAACAGTCGCTATACTCCCTTTACTTTGCATCTTGTTGTACATTAAAAACCAATAGGGCGTGATTGCAAAAAGGGTGCTATCTGTATAGGTCGATGTGAACAGCTTATGACTTGGCATAAAACATTTTTTTCACTGTAATCCCTGAAACTGAGGTTGCTGAGCTGAAAACTCATAAATATAAGGAAACATGTACAATAAATGACAAGATCTGGAAAACATAACTAATGCAAATATTCATGTTAACAGACTGTTCTCAGACTAGCTAGTGTTTGCTAATACTAGCAGCTAAAATGCTAAATGTTGCTGATAGCTACATTTAGATTTTGGTTAAACCCTATGGTACCAATCACACGGTAAAATAACAACTGGTAAATATAAGGTAGCATGCACAATAAATGACCAGAAGAAAAATAAATATTAAAAAATATGTGAATGTAAATTCAACAGCAGCACAACCTTACTGCATAATAGTTGTCTTATCTGATGGCATCACGCTGATTTAAGAATTGAATTTAGGCTCCTATATTTAACAGTGAGTTCATCAGGATCAGGAAAGACAGGGGAAGGCAGCAGGTAGGTCTAACATTAGGTGGAAGTGTAGTATCTGTATCTGTTGATATCAACAGATTCATAGTTGTTATATTATTAATGTGGAACAACTAATATGGAAAATCAATTACATAATGTTTGTTTGACAATATGTCTTAGTGGAGAAGAACACAGGCAAGGAGTGAATGAAATAGACATGAGGTGGGAAATGGCATCAAGTAGAGATGAGACCAGTGATGACATCAGGTAGAGTTGAGACCAGTGATGACATCACATATAGATGAGACCAGTGATGACATCAGGTAGAGATGAGACCAGTGATGATATCATGTAGAGATGAGACCAGTGATGACATCAGGTAGAGATGAGACCAGTGATGACATCAGGTAGAGATGAGACCAGTGATGACATCAGGTAGAGATGAGACCAGTGATGACATCACATATAGATGAGACCAGTGATGACATCATGTAGAGATGAGACCAGTGATGACATCAGGTAGAGATGAGACCAGTGATGACATCAGGTAGAGATGAGACCAGTGATGACATCACATATAGATGAGACCAGTGATGACATCATGTAGAGATGAGACCAGTGATGACATCAGGTAGAGATGAGACCAGTGATGACATCAGGTAGAGATGAGACCAGTGATGACATCAGGTAGAGATGACACCAGTGATGACATCAGGTAGAGATGAGACCAGTGATGACATCAGGTAGAGATGACACCAGTGATGACATTAGGTAGAGATGACACCAGTGATGACATCAGGTAGCAATGACACCAGTGATAACATTAGGTAGTTCTATTAGACCACACAAAAACGCCAACATTGTTGCTGCATATCCCTCTGACAGTGGGCAGTTGTGCCCCTGCTAAATTGTAAGAGAGGGAGAAAACCCACAGTACTTTTTCCTTTGCAAACCATGTCTAAGCTTATACGAGGCTTCAGAATCTTAGTTAGAATAATCATAGTGTCTTTTTTATTACAAAGAATTCTCAATAAACCTACACATAACAGCTAGGATGAAGATTCCTCGGAACAAGGACTGTAGAGTTTAACCCCTGTACAGTGTAATCATGCCAGGCAGGGATCTCTTCTTGGAGGATTGATAAGAGAGACCTTTAACTCTTTCAAAGCCTATATAACATGTAAATACTATATTAAAATTGACAAAATGCAAAGCTATCTTCTGAAAAAGTTTTTTATGGTAGCTGGTATGGAATCATAAAACACCAGTAACATATGCAGCCTTTAGGCAGTCTGCATATTTTATAACTGTTTAGTCTTTACAGAACAAGGCAGCAACTGTGCTTGGGTAATTGTGGCAGGTTTTCAACCCTGCCTCAATATTGCCATTACAGCTTGAAGTGTATCCTAAAGTGGTTTGAATACAAACACTATTAGCCTTAAAAAAGCAATCACACAGCCGTCTCACTGCAGTTTTTGATCTGACTGCCTGCTTTACTACTGATGGATGCACAGAAGAGGCAGGAGGCAAGTATTTTTAGAGTTACATTCAAACATCTATCTATCTTAGCTATATCTGGGTTTACTCTAACATAATGTACTAAGCTGGATCAATTGGAAACCAGATTGAAAATAGTTAGAACGGGTAACTTTATAATACTGATGCAAATGATCCAGGTAGGCAGAATGTGCACACATGTCCTTGAACTTTGGAAGGAATTCGGAGCATCCAGAGAAACCCCACACATGCACAGGGAGAACATGCAAACTCCACACAGAAGGGCTGGCCATTAGCTTCAAACCCTGTGAGAGGACAGTGCTAACCACTGCATTCTTGTCCAAGTCATAATTTCTTCCTCACTTGTGTATATTGATGCCTATTCTCCCTCCCTGTCCCTTTTGTCAGCCACATTTCCACTTTCACTACCAAGACCCCTATTTTGCCATTTTCCATCCATCCACCAGGTGCTCGTGGACTTGCCCTCTTTCCCCCATCACCTGACTGCCCCATCTATCTACACACCTGTTCTTCGTCAGCCCGGCAGTTACCTGACCTTCCCCGCCCACCGGCTCACCTGCAACTCATTCCCTCATTAGCCTCTCAGTACAGTGAGCTATACAATGGCCCTATTCCATTCATTCCCTGTCAGACCACCAATGTTGCAGTGTGGTTTTCTGTCATTGATTTTGAGCTTCTGTTACCTACCTGCGTGACCTGCTGCCTAATTTGGACTTCTGCCTTTTTTCCTGCTCCCAGCCTGGTGAAGTCTGCCTTCCTTTGTTTATCTACCTGCCTATACTATTCAATATAATGATCCCTCAGTCTCACTGTTGAACCAGGGCCTCTTGGTTTGGAACACTTGACTGGTACACAAGTTGATATCATCTTATAGTGTTATTTGTGCTTTCCTATCTGAACAGCTCCTTATCTGTGGCCTTCAAAGCCGCCCTGTTTATTGATTATTTCCAGTGACTGCTTCTGCCCAACAAGTCCTCCAAACCATACACTGATATAGGTTGTTTATTCCTACCCTCTTATATGATCCATGGGAGCGTTTTCCATCCTCATACCTAAACCAGAGAACAGAGATGGCGGTTCTAAACATTTTAACGTTTTAAACACTATGTTAACGTTGTGAAACGGTCACAGTTTGGGTATGTTTAGGTACAAAAAGTACTTGGTTATGTTAAGGCACCAAAATTTATTTAGTTAAGTCTAGAAAAACATAATGGTTTAGGATAAAATCAGACGTTACTCCACTTCCGGTTATGCAGGTAGCACTAAATGCCACGTGAAAAGTCACCATTTACTTTAATTTTCTAACAATAGTTCTGTGCTTGTTTGAGCCATCCACCACCCCAACCTGCCTCTGCATGCAGAACTTGGAGCTCTTATACTTTGGCATGTATCTTTCTGTTTTGCTCCCGTCATAAGTACTATGTCCAGTAGAGGGTGCCACCACTATAAACATTAATATGAATCGTAATTGCTGCTTGAACAAACGACCTATGGAAGCATTTTTTTGGAGGGAGGAGTTTCTCTGTTTAGCTTGAAGAAAATAACTCGGTACATAGTTTATCCAGCTTTTGGTTTAAGATCTACACCACATGCCTTCATCATGTTACTATATCGATGGTCCAGCGTGGTCTCTTCGAATATCATGAAGGCAATATATTGGTGCTACGTCAGAAATTAAAGTGCTCAAAGAAACCAACAACGAGAAATGTGGCATCTGGATATGAGTTTTTATAGTACTTTGGTAAATGAGAAAAGCGTGTCCAAACTTTTGACTGGTACTGTACCTCAGATGTCATCTTATAGCCTTTCCATATTCCTCTTCCAGATTTACCACACTTTTTGATGTTGCAGCAACGTTGGTATGCTTTTTTGACTATAATGATGAAATGCTGACTCTGTTTGAATTTGATGGTTTTTATGTCATTCACATTCAGAGTTCCACACAAAGTAAAACACACAATGAGGTGTTGAACTGCCAAAAACAAAAAAAGAAGACAAAGAAAACTCATTAACATGAGTTCTGTGATCACAACATCAAGGTTGACCACGGGGGATGGGTCTAAACGTTTTCGGATTTTGAAAGGTGGGTAAACTGTGTTTATCCTCTACTGTAGATGGACATTCATGTTGGATGTCAGTGCAGAACACACACATTAGTTCTTACCATTGATTTAGTATTTGTTTGTTTGTTTTATTTGGATCCCCATTAGCTTCAGCATCAGCTAAAAGCTATACTTCCTGTGGTCCTACAATCTATATTATATTACACACCATACACACAAGACATTACTTCACATTACACAACATTTGAAAATACAAATCATATTTTACAGTTAACACAGTAATCACACAAACATAAATAAATAAAGAAATTAAATAAAAATTACACTACTCCGAATAGATCCATTTTAAAAATAATATGTAACGAAAAAGCCCTATATCGAAATCTTTTTTAAATTGATATTAAATATTGAATTCTCTTTGAATGTAATATATCTTAAGTGATTTTTTAAAACCATACTGAGTGTTACATTGCTCTATACCTAACTGAACGTTGAATTGATTTGGTTTTCGCTTTAGGTAAAATAAAACTACCTCCTACTGCATGCCTCGTTGGATAAAAATGTGCATCAATATTAAAAAATAATTTTGTATATAAAATAAAAGGTGATTTATTTGTTGTAACATTATATAAAAAAAAACATTAGTGAATACACCAATCTATTTTTAACTTTTTAACTAAACCATGAGAGGTTTTCATGCATTTTATCAACATTAGATTTAAACCCACATGAGAGAGCCACACGTGCCGCTTTATTCTGAATCACTTGTAGTTTCTTTATATTAATTGCTGAAGTGCTGGACCAAACCACAAAACAGTAATCAAGGTGTGAAAAAAACAAAGCATAAAGTACTTGTTTAACGGTCTGTGGTGTAAAGTGTTTTACGCACCTTTTAATAACAAAGTGTTGCCCATTTTAGTTACCGGTTTCTGAACATGTTTGTCATTGATTTAGTATGATTGCCATATTAGTTGGAAAGCACCAACAGCTTAGAAAAGACTCACTGGCACTGTGTGGATTATGTAATACGCAACTTCTATTTCAACTTTCTATTTCCAGTTGATAATAAAATCACACATGAAGTTAATTTTTTCTTGGTTTTTGGAAAAACAGTCAACGCTTGCTACATTTCACTGAAACCTTACTGCTGACTGAACCAAATCACTTTTGTGATGAAAGCCTAACGTTTGCCCCCTACATCAGTCTATCGCTTCAGTATTTACAGCAACATGTCTGTGGAGTGGATTTATTGTCCGGTAGCAGTCAAAACTCTCTCTGTAATGAGTCTGGGTGCTGGGTGAGCTAACAGACGTACCCTGTTGCTCATTTGGCCTGGGTGGAGAAAGTAATTATGATAAACCAAATTACATTAATCATTTAGCTAAAAGTCTGCTGATGTGTGAACAATTTAGCAGCTAGAGCTCTGTGTTAGGGAATGAGAGATGAATTCAGTCATCACGGAGCAGTAAACAGATTTTTCACCCACAAAATGCTGGAGAATGGTTCATAGTTTTAGGAGGTTATGCCATCCTAAATCCCTTTTTATTTTAGTGTTATTAATTAGTATGGTGTGATTTAACAATTAGGGAGTTTATAGGGGTTTCTGTGTTTCCGCGGGCAACCAGACACACGCACAGCCTCCGAGCGTCTGTTTTTCTCTGTGCCTTTTTGCCTCTCTTTCTCCAGAAATAATGAAAGAGGGCCAGCAGAGTGGTCACAGCAGATCCATGACAGTGACTCTGGTGTCATTAAGAATCAATAAAGTAACAGGAGCAAGAGAGGAGGAGGTGTGTGTGTGTGTGTGTGTGTGTGTGTGTGTGTGTGTGTGTGTGTGTGTGTGTGTGTGTGTGTGTGTGTGTGTGTAAGATTGAGAGAGGGCTCTCTCTGCGTGACATGATTGGTATGCATAAAAAGCCCCATTCTGCTGACAGTTGCAGAAAGACACAGCATGGTGACACACACACACACTAAAAGAAACCACACACACACACAGTGCTGCCCCTGAGAGTCTAGCATGACCACCTAATGGGTTATTTGTTCGCTGTTTCTTTGTGTCCGTCTCACTTCACACATCTCAACCCACCCACACAAACAAAGAGACTGACATAAGCCACTACTCTTATTCTGCCTCTCTCTTGCTTGCTATCAAACACAACACATGCCATCATTCATACCAGGGGCCAGTTTCACAAAAGCAGAATATATAAATCCAGGATAACTGATAAAGCGAGACTTGACCTAGTCTAATCTGTGCATCCTGGCTTGGTGCGTTTCACGAAGGCCAAGCCAGGCTGAGGAGGAGAGACTAGGAGCTGAGGAGGAGAGACTAGGAGCTGAGGAGGAGCAACTAGGAGCTGAGGAGGAGAGACTAGGAGCTGAGGAGGAGCGACTAGGAGCTGAGGAGGAGAGACTAGGAGCTGAGGAGGAGCGACTAGGAGCTGAGGAGGAGCGACTAGGAGCTGAGGAGGAGAGACTAGGAGCTGAAGAGGAGAGACTAGGAGCTGAGGAGGAGAGACAAGGAGCTGAGGAGGAGAGACTAGGAGCTGAGGAGGAGAGACAAGGAGCTGAGGAGGAGAGACAAGGAGCTGAGGAGGAGAGACTAGGAGCTGAGGAGGAGCGACTAGGAGCTGAGGAGGAGAGACTAGGAGCTGAGGAGGAGAGACTAGGAGCTGAGGAGGAGAGACAAGGAGCTGAGGAGGAGAGACTAGGAGCTGAGGAGGAGAGACTAGGAGCTGAGGAGGAGAGACAAGGAGCTGAGGAGGAGAGACTAGGAGCTGAGGAGGAGAGACTAGGAGCTGAGGAGGAGAGACTAGGAGCTGAGGAGGAGAGACAAGGAGCTGAGGAGGAGAGACTAGGAGCTGAGGAGGAGAGACTAGGAGCTGAGGAGGAGAGACAAGGAGCTGAGGAGGAGAGACAAGGAGCTGAGGAGGAGAGACAAGGAGCTGAGGAGGAGAGACTAGGAGCTGAGGAGGAGAGACTAGGAGCTGAGGAGGAGAGACAAGGAGCTGAGGAGGAGAGACTAGGAGCTGAGGAGGAGAGACAAGGAGCTGAGGAGGAGAGACTAGGAGCTGAGGAGGAGAGACTAGGAGCTGAGGAGGAGAGACAAGGAGCTGAGGAGGAGAGACTAGGAGCTGAGGAGGAGAGACTAGGAGCTGAGGAGGAGAGACAAGGAGCTGAGGAGGAGAGACTAGGAGCTGAGGAGGAGAGACTAGGAGCTGAGGAGGAGAGACTAGGTCGAGCCAGGCTGAACTAATTTAGATAGATGCGCGTCCACGGATTTCCTCAAAAGACCCGAGGTCGAGCACAGATTTCCTGATGCCAAAATGGAGAATAAACATTGTTCATACTTTATACAGAGAGAGCAGCAGCTTCTTATGGAAGTATGATGACGTGAAACACATTATTTAAATAAAAAGAAAATAACACGGCCGCTGTACTGAAACAGAGAGAAAGCAGCAGACGATCACGGACCGACTGAATGCATAAGCAGAATAAATATATACATTAACTGACCTCTGCTCTGAATGGAAACCATCATAATCAGACCATTCAAGGATTAGGCTACTAATCATTTGCACAAATTAACAATTGTACTCTTTGCCTTAAAAGTAAGCAGAAGATAATGTTACTCAGGAAATTTACCATGAAGTTCCATTTTCTATAACGCTAGAATATGAAGCGTAAATATCTCTTTCACTCTGTTCCTCCCTCTCTCTCATTGGCTAAAATATAAATTTCCTGAGCCATATTAACTTCCACTACTCGCTTTTAATGCAAAGTGTACAGGTGTTCGTTTTTGCAAATGACAAGTGACACATTGAATGGTTTCATTTAAGACCAGTAGTTCATAAATGTATATTGTTAGACTATCATTTAGTCTGTCCACTATCTGTCCACACGTTTTTTTATTTTTTATAGAGGACGAGTTTCCTTCTCTACATATTATATGCCTTGCTCCCTGGTATATATGGACATAGAAAATAAAGACACTGAAGAAATTGGACTGTAAAATCTAGAAACTATAAAGATAATAAAGTGATAAATTCCATGCACACTATAAACATGAATGTAACAGAGTATATTCATCAGTTATTTCCCCCCAGGCAAAATATAAGGTCAAAAACCATTGAGGTGTCCTCTCCCTGTTGTTACATGAATGTACAGTAGCCTACATCACTAGATAGTTACTGGTCCAGTGAACTAAGTCTATAATTTGGGAGGATTGTACAGTTAGATATGTTCTTAAAATTGTACAATCCTCCCAAATTATAGTCCCAGTTTACTGGACAATACAAATTGTGTGCTAAGAATGCCAAATACAATGCACATGGAAGCAGAACAAACATGATCCTTTATTGTTAAAGAATAAAAAAAGAAATGATACACTAAAATAATTTAAGGTGCATTGGGGAACTATAGAAATGTACAGCATTGTATGTGTTGCCCTTAGTAACAGACTTCATTTAAAACTCATTTGAAATGTTATCAGCCTTTTCTAATTATCTCAACAACTGCCATAATATATTCATCAAACTTCTTACAACAATATGAAAAGCAGTCTTCATACAGCAATATAACAGTAACAATGACAAATTTATAATTATAAAAAAAAATAATGGTCATAACTTTAAATAATAACAGGACTTAAATGAACAGCAATATTCACCTGTTGTATTTTAATCCAGGCTGATAACAAAAGGGTAAAACCACTGCTGAGTGAACAGAAAAGGTTCCAGGATTAAATAAATCCTGGCTGTTAGCCTGGTCAGGACCAGGCTAGCTGCACAGAATAAATCTCCATGGTGATTTATGTGCCTCTGCTTTCGTGAAACCGAGTCAAGGCTAAATTCATCCAGGATAACCAGGAAATCCCGGCTTAATCCCTTATCTTGGTTTTGTGAAACAGGCCCCAGAGCATTCACAAATGCAGTAGATGCTCATGCTAACATACACGACAACAACTTGGAATTGATTTACACATTAGGGGAATACTGGGGTGTGTGTGTGTGTGTGTGTGTGTGTGTGTGTGTGTGTGTGTGTGTGTGTGTGTTTTAATGCTTGAAATGGGAAGGCTCCGTGTTTACAATAGAGAACCTGTAAGTTCTCAGCCCTTTCCCCATAATCATAATTTCACCTTCACTAACTGTAGTTAGATATGTATCACTATGTACACGTATACATGTTTGTGCCCATGTGTGTCAAAAGCTACTTATGCGTTATATAGCATAAAATGAAATTCAAAATACATTGCATCACCTAAAAATACAGGCTATTCTTTGTTGTAGATTACATATAGAACATCATGAATGTTTCATCAATTATGTTGTTTAAAATGAGCACCGTAATGAGGAAGCATCCCATGGAACAAGTCAGTGATTAAGGAATTTGCCAAAGGAAAGGCTTTTGTCTCTAAAAAACTAAATCTACTTTTTTGAGTTAGTAAATTATATGTACCTCGACTGTATTACTGATACTACTTTTATCCATTGATTGTGGTCTCAGTCTATGGTCTTCATTGCAATAGTAGTTCGTTGCAGTTTTTTAATGCTGACACGCAGACCCCAAAAGATGAAAAAAAAAAAACAGTGTGAAAAATGTTGAAGTACAAGGTGGCATCATGATAACAACCCATCCTAATTCAAAGATAAATCTTGTAACATTTCTGCATTATGTCTGAAAATTACCATACCTATGTTTTATTTTATATATATATATATATATATATATATATATATATATATATATAACCCTCATTTATAAAACCTGTTACGCAAGAAAAAGTTGCGTGAAGCAGGGTGAAATTTGCTGTCGCAACATTCCTCGCAAAAGTTGGGATTTATAAAGAATTTCCATGCGTAAAAATGTTCCCAGTTTTCCGCAACCTGTTGACCACACGTGTGATGGTGCGTAATGCTCCCAAGGTTTTGTAAACTGCGTTTTATTGAACTCCAATGGTATGCCCGTTTTCCGAACCCAACCCAGTTTTTGTTTTCCTGAACCCAAAAATCCTGTTCTTGCTAAACCGACCCAGAGCTGGTCGCGGCGCCCGGCGAGGGGCTGCCAGCAACGGGGAGAGGCAGGGGATCCTCCCACACCATGCAGCGGAGGAAATGCGCTTTCGGTCCGCTGCTTTCCCCTGCCTCTCCCCATGAAATGCGTTGTTTGATGTGTGTGTGTGTGTGTGTGTGTGTGTGTGTGTGTGTGTGTGTGTGTTTGTTTGATGTGTGTTTGTGTGCGTGTGTGTGTGTATGTGCGATCGCGTCTTTATGTGGTCTTGTCTGATTGTGTCTGTGTGTGGGAATGTTGTCTTTCTGCACTTGCCATTCCCACACAGTTACCGATAGGCCTACAAGTTAACCAAATTGTTACACTTCAAGCACTTTCACCTGTTTTGCACCAATAATGATCCAAAATCTTTTTTTCTATGTTTTACCTTTTTAATAATTGAATTTCCTTTCTCACAAAAAACAAATGATCAAAAATGTGATCTCACAGGGGTAAATGACAAATATGAACCATAAATGATGTATTGGTAATTGAGCTAACCTGTTACATTACATTATTAAGTTTGTGTAACTAAAATATGAACACTACACAAGGGTTAAGGCTTCCATACAGGATTTTGTTTCGATGTTCTACCTCTGTTAGGAGCACCTCGATCTCACAATCACTGAATCGTGTTTTTTTCCCCATTTGTTCGTTTCGTGATTGGTGATCAAAGGCTCCTTTCAAGGCTGGAATATTCATTGATTGATTAACATGGACCTTATTAGGACAAATATGGGACGACCTCGGGAGGAGAGTGAGGCTTGTGCAGGACTGCATAAGGTAACGCACGTCCGTATTTATAACGAGAAGAGTGCGTACCGGTGTGCGCCGCAAGGTGTTATAAATCAGAATATTGTTTTTGCGTACGAAAATTCTGACAAAATCTTTCAGAATAGAATCTGTGATCTAGAATCACAGTTTTATAAATGAGGCCCCAGGTCTATCTGCCTTATTCCCTGCCGCTAAAAGACTTTGTCAGGATGAGAGTGGACAGCATCCCCGGGGACACAGTCACAGTGATTACAGCAACCTGAAACTAGCCACCACAAACCCCAGTGCCGGGTGTTAACGACACAAACAGCAATAACAGAAAGTCTGCTGATCCATTGGGAAGAACTCAAGCTGCCACAGCGGCCAACCAAAGGTCCGCCCTTGAGCTGCCGCCTACCTACCTCCCGTGATAAGGCACTGACGTGAAATATATTGTCATACTGTTAGCTTACTTGCTCGTTAACCGGTCAGCTACCACCACAAATAGAATCAAACTAATTACACTGCAGCTAATTAAATACATTTACAGAATGAAACTTTAACCCATAACTTCCATAAACAGATACATTTTTATCTGCAACAGTGGTTGTTTAATGACAACAACTCCCATGATCCCAGGCAACTTTACGGCATAATCAAAAAGTCTGTTTGAGACACTGCACGAAAAGTGGGATTTCCGTCCCGTAAATGCCCGGAAATCCCCCTAATTTTCGGCAGTTATCGACAATTTACAGGCTGTGAACGTCACGTTCGTCTGTGCCACAAATTGTCGGAAACGAACCATGACGTATGTGGAGAGCCCCCGCGGAGGTGTTAGTGGATCTAATTATAATATGAATAGCAGCGACACCTCTCGTGTCCAGAGAACGTCTGGCCTGGCTAGAATTTCCTCACTCGCTATTGGATGAAACCACTACTTTTAAACAAGAAAATCTCTCGTGATTGGTTGACAGGTCTGTCATGGGTTAGGCTATTGGTCAACCTGGGCCATTATTATAATAATAAAATTATATATATGTGTGTATGTATATATATGTATATATATGTATTTATATATATGTATATGTATATATATATGTGTATGTATGTATATATATATATATATATATATATATATATATATGTGTGTGTATATATATATATATGTGTATATATATATATATATATATATATATATATATATATATATATGTGTGTGTATATATATATGTGTATGTATTTTTTTCATGCTATGTTGTATATTCATTTCATGGTTATCCTAATTAAAATGATTTGCCAGGAACGTGCTGTTTATTCAAAGATAGAGCTTTATTGAAAACACAAACGCAATCAGAAAAAAACTATGTACAAAGCATCGGAGACACACAGCACACACAACAAATATCCCTCGCTCACGAGGAGCAGCACCGTCAACATCCAACCCGCGGCTGCCTCGGAGCTGTAGGTAACCGGCAGCATTCTGTCTGATTCGGTCCATTTAGCAGACGTCTGTGGTGTGTTGTCCTGTAGGTCTATGGTGGAGCACTTCCAAATGTCACCTCACCTGCAGCCACACTCTGTCTCCCTTCCAGCAGCTATAAAATCAATCAATAAAGACAATCAGTACTGCGCGATATACTGCTTATGGACACATCTACGAAGACACCTGAAAAATATTCACATTAACCAAACGGATCTAATCTTACCCTCTTTTCTTTTATTACTGCCAAGTCTAAGTAGCCTGTTTAACATCCAAAGACAGTCACTGTACGATCAAGAGTTAATAAACAATACAGACTAGCTCGCCGTTTCATTAATAATCATATACTTACGTTGTCTTCTTCTTTTCTGTGAGAGCATGGAGGAGATATGGAGGAGAGAAAAACAACCGCTCCAAACGTCTTGAACAACTCCTGTGTGTTTCAAGTGAAGTTTGACAGAGTGTACAGACAACTCTTTTAACAGTTGGCCTAAAATATTAAATACTCCCATATTTCGGAAGTTTTTGCTCTAACTCTCGGACCCATCTCCCGCCGCTTTTTTTCAAATGGGAGCAGTGAAGGCGGGGGTAGGGGGCGGGGCAGAGTGATAGAGAGAGACAGAGGAGCAGATTAACCAGCAGGGCGTGAACAGCACACACACTGGTGTGGAGGTGAATTACAGTGAGTTTAAATGGATTACTGGGAAAGCTTAATAACCATAGGACAATTGAAGTCTAGATTATGAAACCATTTTAGCAGAGCCAACAGCTTCATATGCCATGGACATGTGAATATGGTGCTGAATTTGCCAGTATTTTAAGAAGACAAATGGTTGGGACCTTGTCATGTAATGACAAAGCTGATATGCTTTATGTGAAGCCCAGTGTTTTGGTGTCAGCAGAAAGACTTCTCTTAGAAAACTGTACAGTGGAGCCTCTGTCTCCATTCCACCAGACAATGTTGGATGAGCAAGACCAAAGAAAGGCCACTGTAGTCATGTCACTATGCTCAGTGGTTGAGCTCGAGGAGACTGGGCATGAATCATGGAATGCACATTTTACCTTTGTGGCAAAGCCTGATTAAAACTAATTGTTAAAATAAATGATTTTGTGTATCTTTTTTACATAACATTGGTCATTGCTAATGACATACAAAGTAATTAATCTAGCATACTTTCATTAAATAAATCAATTCAAGCTAAAATTGAAGAGTCTAGATTTTCTTAAAATGAAGTTAATACCTTTTAGAAAAATGTCACCTGGGGTAAAACTCCCCCTGCTACTACCATGATTTGCATTTGTATAGCTCACAGCATTTTCATTTACATGTGAAAGCCTCCCTTAGAATTAGAGGGAGGGGGGGTCATGGGAAGACAACTGCCAAGCAAGGCCCACGTCAATTTCCGGCAGTTTTTGGTGTTGCCTGTAAATTGCCGTGTACAGTCGTAAACCTGAAGTTCCTCGACAATCTACAGTGCCGCATACTGACCAAAATCCCACTTTTCATGCAG
Organism: Perca flavescens; assembly: GCF_004354835.1. Classification (NCBI taxonomy): domain Eukaryota; kingdom Metazoa; phylum Chordata; class Actinopteri; order Perciformes; family Percidae; genus Perca; species Perca flavescens. Next base: position 30,603,138 of record NC_041351.1, read on the forward strand.
TGAGAGACCCCTATGGAGATGCCAAAGCGGCAGAAATGTACATATTATATGTCTAAAGACACAAGCTGCTCTCTTTACTCCGGAATGGTAAAAACATTGGCATTGGTGAAAACAAAAAACTAGGGCTGTCAGCATTAACGAGCATAACGCGTTGATTTTTTTTTTTATTGCATGCTGCCATTTATTAATTTATTTTCACTTCACTCGGCTTCATGTCGTGCCTAACAGGCTACTATTTTGACTATTTTGATGATAAGTAAAGAACCTTTACTTATCATCAAGCTGTCATACTTCCTCCTAACACATCCTCCTGCTGCAGGCTGCAGACATGATGGAGAAATGCAGCAGCAACACAATTCTGAATGGAGCTTTTTATTTTCCAAAACTCCTGGACGGCTCGTAGACAAGTCAAAAGCCATATGCACATTGTGTAAAGCTGAATTCAAAATTAAAATATCACGAAGCACGTCGAGCTTGAGCTACCAGCTACGAGCTAAGCATAGTCCAGTTAACGTGACTCAGGTTGATGCTAGTGGGCTCAGGCAAAGCACTATTTTGGAGAGTGCTACTCGCCAACCTGTTATTGAAACCAAAGTGCAAACGCTGTCTCATCAACCGGTGATCACTGGACGTCAGTGAGTCATCAAAATGATTTAGAAGTTACTGCACACTATATTGACTCTGGTAAGTAGGGTTGGGTACCGAAACGTGCCGACCTAAACGGTAGTAACGAGACCAAAATAAGAACGAAAATTTCAGTGCCTGACTTTACACTACACCTGACAGCAGGTAACGTTAGCCTACCTTTAGCTAGCAGCTGGATTAAACAGGGTTAAAATGCTGACAGCTAACGTTAAACAGTGTAAAGTGTGACTGGATTTCACTGGAGAGGATTCCTACAGCGGGACCTAACAGTCTGCTCGGCAGCACAGCAGCTGCAGTTGCATTCACTTAAAACAGGTGAACGCACGGTGCGTTCACTTAAAACAGGTAGCCTCGTGGTGCATTCACAGTAATTGTAAAATCCCCTTTTCCCATCTGGTGGTTTCTTTTTGTCGTTCAACAGCAATTTACTGGTGAAATAAGTTATTGTTATAGTTATTACATTATAAAAAAATCTTTAATTTTGACCATGGCCTTAACAATAAACAAGTTGCTGACTGTTGTTTAGTAGGCCTACCCTTTTTTTTTCTTTTTTCTTCTTTTGTTTACAGTAAATAAATAATAAACTAATACAAATCTTAAAGTCAAGTTCATAAAGTAACTTTCTTTGCATTCATTTGATTCCCAATCAAGATACCCTGGTAAGAATTGCTTTCCATTGTTAATATGTACTTAAAAACAGTTCTGAAATGCAAAATAATAGAATTTTAATCATGTGATAAAACATGCGATTAATCGTGATTAACTATAGAAATTCAGCAATTAAACACGATTAATAAAAATTAATCGTTTGACAGCCCTACAAAAAACATGTTGAATATGGACGTTCTTGTCTGTCCATACAGTGGTTTCAAGTGCACTTCAGTATGTACATCAGTAGCCAATCACATTACCAATATGGTGCTTTCTGACAGCAAGCGATGGCCTCCATTGTATTCAATGTAAATACGGCAGCAAGGAGAGGGAGAGGCTGCTGCTCTTGTGAATGTGCACGGCTCGTTGCCACTGTAGTCAGAGTTTATGATGGCTTAACGTTTGGGTAACACTTTACTTGATGGTATCTACATAAGAGTGACATGACACTGTCATGACACATTCATGACACATGAACCCTAACCATAACTCAAACCATAAACATAACTTGTCATGACAAAAACCGAATGACACTTACAAAAAGAAGCGTTACGTCATAAACGTTGATGACTTTTTTATAATGTTTATGACACATTCATGACAGTGTCATGTCACTCTTATGTAGATACCTTCAAGTAAAGCGTAACCAACTTTTGCAACTTGCAGTCGTGGCTTGCCATGTGACCATGGCGACTACAGAAACATACGATGTAGGAAACGACACGGGTCGATTTACTGTATTTGCATTCACTGAATGATTCATCTCTTCACAGGTACAGAACAGACAGATCAATGAAGAGAAACAATATTTCAAAGTCTGATTATCCAGTCTGGGTCAATAAACGTTTATGATTGTAATATATTGCTAACCGTTTCCTCTATTTTAAGCCACAATTTGCTCTCTTTAGCTACCACCTTTCTCCAGCAGAGTTATCACATTTATGGCTTTTTATAGTGTTTTAGTGGGCTTGTATCCAGGGAGTAACGCACATTTTGGTTGAACTGACAATGACATTTTCAGTCACCAGTGAGGTAAGTACCCAACACTCCCAGCGTGTCAAAAACAGACTCTTGGCCAGGGACCTTTGGCATTAGTTACTGACACAAAAAGTAGAGTAAACTAATTACAATGTAATCCCATTTACTTTCTGGGTACCCATTTGGTGTAATTTTTCAATGCCCTAGATCGTGTGTCACTTTTTGGCACTCTGGGTCGGAACCCTTGGCGTCATTTTGTAACATACATTGTGAGACCGCTTAGTAAGGGTTAGGGACAGAGTGGGTGGGGTTCAAAATGTACGTTTAAGTGACATGCAGGACAAGACGGGACACAAACCCTCGTCTCCTGGGTGAAAGTCCTGTGTTGTTTGACCCATTGACAACCACAGCCTGCTTCCCGGTCTTAAATACTACTCGCTACCGTAATTCTTTATGCGACGTCATCTTACAGTGCCGCGGTCGAGTTGCTGCTCTGCCCGGTGCGTTCCGTTCAGGTGCTAAAGGGCGCTGCATCGGTATGTGACGCTGAGAGCCACTAACCAAGCATCAATATTTGACGAGTTGGGAATAAGAACAGGTTAGGAAGTACCACTGCTTGAAGCCACTGTGACACAGTGACAATGACGATTCAGTATAGTCAGTGTAGCTTTAGGATTAGGTGTTAAAGATTTGTCTATACATGTACCAAACACCTCTTGTTCACTATGCATGAGGCTCCTGTTGGGTTGGGTGTCAGACTGTTAGTCAGTGTCAGTGCTATTAACCTATAGAACGATGATGTTGCAAATACAGCAAATACATCTTAAAATCATTTCATTTGCTGTATGAAAAAAATGTATCTGTCGATGTACAGAGACAAACAATAGCATTCTGATAGGGGCACCATCATGAAACCAACAAAATATATATATATATATATATATATATATATATATATATATATATATATATATATATATATACATACATATAAACAATTGACATTAATTGAATAAAAATTCAATTTGCTGACCAAATCTGTATGTTGTAGAAAAAAATGAAACATCATTTCAGTTGCACTTTTAAGATCATCTTTAACATCTTACACTAGTGCATACGCTGTGTCACTGAAAGCAATTCATCATGACAGCAAATATCCATTCATGCATTCATTCATCTCAGGCTTTATCCCTCCTTCATTACTGGACACAGGGGCTCATCATGATGATGAGGATCATTAATCCGGATAATTAAATTAATACAGTGGCTTGAGTGCTTGGACCTAAGAGGAGTTGTAAAGTTGCTTTCCTTTTGGGGATTTGTGTCTGTGTACTCTACATCGACCAAACAGTGATCTCCCTTTATGGCCCGCCATATACTAGAACGCTAGCACCTTAGCCTGAAATAGCAGAAGTTCTTTGAGCCCCTCCAAAGGTGCATTAATCTATGTATGCTGAATACATTAGCCTGAGTTAGCATTAAGGTAACATGGCTGGAAGACTGTTGTGCCCACATATACACAAGCACACCAAGATGCATGCATTCTCACAAGCACACTCACACGCAAATGTACACACACACCCGCCTATTCTACCACCCGCCCATTAGTCTTGCATTGTTTCCCTCTGCCACTGACACAAACTAAAAATGCTAGCTTAGATTATTCTCAGCTCAGCAGTTTTAGCACTCCTAGAAGTTGTGTGGAGAGCAATGAAGGTGTGTGTGTGTGTGTGTGTGTGTGTGTGTGTGTGTGTGTGTGTGTGTGTGTGTGTGTGTGTGTGTGTGTGTGTGTGTGTGTGTGTGTGACTGAATATCTTCCTCCAGTGCTTTTCCACAGGAAACCAGTAAAACGAGATGGGGTGCTCTAATATCTCCACCTTTTACTGAAACCTTGCTTACTTAGTTTGGACTAAAGAGTTATGCTCTACATTTCACTCACATCTGTTATAAATGTTATACATTTTGCATGATTAACTGAGAATAGTCTGCATTAGAGACTGGTGAATTACAAAATCACCTATGAACTTCACAGAAATGCAACGTTTTTGCATTGCCTATTATAATAACAACCTTTTCTTATAATATCAAAGTAGTTACAGTATGAATGAATAACGTTTTATTTTTCCTGAAGTAGTTTAGTGAAGTTATTGCTGGTCAGGTAGTTTATTGCATCTGACTAGTGCACCCATGGCTATCTTAAATTGTTTTGCTTCTGCAACCTGCCATGCATGTTCTTTTCCTGTTTCCTCCTTCCTCTGTGTGCCACGCAAGTCTTCAGGGTATTGGAAGGTCCAGGGAGATATAGTAGGTAGTGGCCTTCAGGGGGGAGCAGTGGTGCTCTGGTCGTAATCCCAGAAAAGCTTCATCTGGCTTCAGTTCTTGTTTGGAGAAGCTCCCCCCATGGCCTAGAGCGGTGGCTTTGCCGGAGATAGCACCACTGAGATGGAACTGAAAATGGGCAAACAGTATTTGTGAGATGGAGAGCTAGCAGTACTTTGCTTTATGGAGCCAAAAGGCTAGATGCTGTTGTAGCACTAACCCGTGAAATAGAGTTCACCCTCCCAGAGATGGCAGCTTACCGCTTGACATGGAGCCATTCAGATGTTTACAAAGAGAGAGAGTGGTGTAATCTATTCACACACACACACACACACACACACACACACACACACACACACACACACACACACACCTTCCCAAACACACAAATGCAGCACCCTTTGTTCTAGATACCCACAGTGGGACTCATTACATTATCATGTTACACTCTTAATTCTCACCCCTTTCACAGCTCACCTGTTCCTTTCCTCCTCTTTTTTCAGTTTTAAATAATTACAGCACATCTAATCACTGAATTATTCCAGGGGTTAATTGTGTCTGACGCCTACAACTTCATCCTCCCTCCTCATCTCGCTCCATCTTCATATACCCACCCTCTCTTTCTTTTTTCTTCTTCTCAATATCACTTTCAATTACCAAACTGCCACCACCAGGCATGTAGAAGGGAGAAAAAAAACCCACATGCAACCAGGAAAACACACACACAGGGCCTTGTGTATGACGCGAGATGGGCCTCATCCATTTATGCATGCCTCATTTAAGTGTTCCTATTGTATGTATCCCCTGGGAGAATGTATGCAGATGGACTGGTTGTGGTGGTGGTGGTGGCGGCAGCGGTGGTGGAAAATTCAATCACACACACACACACACGCACACACACGCACACATGCACACACGCTCACACACACACACACACGCACACACACACGCACACACCGCAAGCATGAATGCCTATGTAGCTGCTGTTTTGCTGAGGTTGGGGTCTTCTCCTGTGCTGAGAGACATAAAGATCAGTGGCCATAACACACAGCCAAGCATACTGCAGTATATGGCTACAATCAAGCTTTTATGACCAGGTACAATAAACGAGGTTGAGAACTGAAACGGCCATTCTGCATACTGTGGGTCTTCAAAAAGTAAGGACAGTCAGCCATAAAGATATAGAGATATGTGGGACTGTGAAAAAGATCTTAAAAGAGAGATACTCCAGTGCACAGAATCTCTCCCTGTCCTAAAACCGTTTTCTCTCTTTCTCAGAAACAACCAACAAGGGTACTTTGATGGTATTTGGTGCTATCTCTATTATCATTGTTGCATTGGGCGGCTGTGGCTCAGGTGGTAGAGCGGTCGGAAGGTTGGTGGTTCGATCCCTGGCCCTGCAGTCCTTTGTCAAAGTGTCCTTGGGCAAAACACTGAATCCTGAATTTCTCCCGATGCTGTGCCATCAGAGTGTAAATGTGTGTGAGTGTTTATCTGATGAGCAGGTGGCACCTTGTACGGCAGCCTCGCCACAGTGTATGAATGTGTGTGAATGGTGAATGGTTCCTGTACTATGTTAAAGTGCTTTGAGTAGTCGTTAAGACTAGAAAAGCATTATATAAATACAGTCCAATTACACAGATGATCTAGTCTACATGGTCCAGATATTTTGACGTCCCCGGATAGTTTTACCATCACTGTTATTTCAAACGTTTTAAATTTTTATGGATGATAAATTAAGCCAAACCATAATTGTATCTTTCTGGCACGACACAACAACAACATTTTCTTGGGGCACATGCCATTTTAAATACTAGTGCAGTGCCTGTTTGGGCCGATTGCTTGGTTCCAAGTATTGCTTTTTTTCACAACTTTATCAAACTATAAGCCAGTGTTACACCTTTCCTGTTTCGGGCTCCCAGAGCGTGGTTGGGAAGTACAGGGCCGATGTTCCCTTCACTTTCCTGGCAGTATTGACAACAGATGAGCCACCATGTCTTGAGAAGCTTGTTTTATTCTTCGTTGTTAACTCACTTTGGCATTGTCTTTGCTATCTCCTTTCCCTCACGCAGGAATTCACTCTCACTTCGACACCAGTACCGCTCGCTCTCCTTGCTTGACCGCACACTCACTGACGTCACTAACTCAATGCTACTGCCATTCTCGCTCTACGCTACTCTCGTAACACGTGGTTCTAGCCGTCACGCATCCAGGTAGCGATGGTAGCGGTGGCCCGGGCGGGTGAAGCAGGGAGCCCGGCTCAACCTGCTGAGGAAGCCGCTACGGCGGCCAGAGCGCCAGAGAAATGTGCGCAGCCGCCAGCAACAAAACAACGTGCTGGAGAGCCCAAGAGCAAGGGCGTTCATCTAATGTGTTTGTGTACGATTAATTTCATAATTTGCCTTTAGTGTAGATGGCAATCAGGTTTTTGGCGGATGATCACCTTTTGGCACGACACCTGTTGCCCACTGCCAAGACATGCTTGGGCTCTGTGTTGATGTAGCAACTCCTCGCCCCCGCTGCTTTACTGCGCATATGAGAGACACACACACAGAAACAAACACACGCACGCACATTGACTCCTCGATTCATAGTTAGATAGGCCTTAGGAAAGAAGATTTAGTTGCGCAGGCAGCCGTGATACTGTACCCACAATGTGTACACATTTGTACCTCAAATGTATCTTGTTTGTTTCAGAACTCTTTGTTCTAAAACAGTTGTTCCTGAGGTTTGATCCATTTGAAAGGCTGACACCTTGTCTCACCCACCATGCAGTGACAGAGCAGCACGTCAGCATCACAGCAGCAGCTGCTGCAGTCCTCCATCAGTGTCTCCACTGGATCCGCTCAGCCACAGTACTGCTCTGGGCTCAAAACACAATCATGTTCTTAAGTGTGTAAGTGGAAAACAATGAGCAAAAGCTAAAAATACCCTTCAGATCGTAATTCTGTGCATTAAGTTCGAGCCGTGACATGGCTTGCATAGACGGAATACATAGCATACCTGTCCCATCAGAAGAGTTTTTAGGCCTTGTGTGAAAAAATGCAGCTCTCTCATCCATTTGAAGCCAGTCCATTAGCGCAGCGGGATGCCAGCGCAGGGTCTTCCAGCAAAAAAGTTGAGCCAGGCTCAATGTTAACTGGAACACAATGCAATGTCATCTGGCAAGGCAATGCATTGGCCAATCAAATAAATTCACTCGTGTTAGATTACTTTGTAAACTCTGTCTTCTGTGAGTATTACAAACCGCTGTGCAGTGTTCTGGTGTCTAATAAGCCTTTTACATGCATTAATCTGTTACTCCAACAGGACTTCCTGGATCATATTTAATCATCTTCCTGGTACCTTAAACAACACAGCCCCGTGCTTTCTTTTAACACAGGACTGTTTTTGGTCTGAATCCTTGCTTAAGATTCCCTGACATTTCTGTGGGCTTGATTCATTCTCAGCAGGTGATTTCCAGACGCCAGTCATACTTGTCATTTCGAGGGATGTCAAGAGTATCATATTAAGTACTATTAAATACAAGTTCTGTTTAAACTTAGCCACATGTAGGTTCCTCCATTAGCCATATCCCAAATCTGACTGCAATCACTGCAGTCTTGGTTTTCCAATGATACAGCCTTCTTTCAGTCCACAGTTCAACAGTGAATGTATAATAACGTGCCCATAAGTAGTTTCATTACAACAGGTAAGCTACAAAGCTATCTAATTAACTAACATACACATGGATTACTTGCACTGATGGACTATACTTACTAAGTGTAAAGTATCCCTTTCTTTTTATATGTGACAGGGAAAGAGGTGGCTAAATACAATGTAATTCCAGAACCCCTTCAGGTGGCATTGTCACATAGGACAGGATGTTCACCTTGCTTGGTAGGAGTAGACATTACGTAACGGAGAGATGGATGCATTTACACCTTGTCAACATCGGGCTAGAATGTGCCAATTGAATTGAAAAAAAATCTAATTTGACCAACTCAAACTGGGTGTCATGGTGTGCATTCTTCAAATCCAGTCGTACATTTTCAGTTTGCATGCTATTAAATCGGGAAGTAAAATGTGTGTATTCCTAGTTTGTTATTTTTTTTTATTTTTTTTTCATAGTCTTTTCAGCATTGTTCATCATTAAATAGTTTGAATATACAATCCAATGCAACCAGTGCATACAGGCTCTCTTAGCTCATCCTTCTTTTGATCAAAAGTGACTTTTTCTTGCAGCACTTTGTTTGGTTAGCTGGGTTAGAGTACAACACTTGTCATTGCACACTGCCAGATCAGTGGCATCTTTAATTCCTTCCCCTTGTTTGCCCTCATATGGAGAAGGACAATGACATCCCAAGGTTCTAACCACACCCCATCCCATCAAATGCCACTTAAGTAAGAGACAAGCCCCTGATCCCTCATTGTGGCCCTGCAGTTGAGCCTCATTTGCCATCTGGTAAACCACATGGATATACCTTGATCAGCAAGAGGATTCATTTACACCATGGTGGGAGGAGTTGCGCCTGAAAATTGGTGGATTCCAGTCAGGTTCTGTTATTGTATTTGTACTTGACATCTTCTAGAAAATTAAAGGTAATCAAGGAATGATTGTGGTTATGCAGAATGATCCAAAAAGTATGCAGAAGCATCACTGTGTCTGTAAAATATTCAGAGGAGAGAAAAAAAAGAGTCAGATAGGGATCAGCATCATCCAGCAGCATGTACACATCGTAAAATAAAAAGGTCCATTACTCCGAGTGAAGAAGCTCCCAATTAAACAAGATCAAATCTACGAGATTACTGCTGGTGAGGAAGCTGGGTTTCCACCATTAACAGCTGACATCCTCTCAGCTCAGCTCTCCTTATTACTGCAAAAAAAACCTTTCACAGTGTGTCTTCCCTCCAAATCACAAACCAAACCGTGACGCCCCTGCTACAACATAACAACTATTCATCCCTGAACAAGCAAATTACTGTCTCCATTCATTCTATCGCAGGATTGATTTTGTGTATGACATGAATGATTTTTATCATGCAGCTTTACGTCCTTGTCACCCTTTTACGGCTTCTTACATTTTCTTAACTCAACACAAATTGGAAGTAAAGCATTGTGCTCTGTGATAATTTATGCATGTTTTTGTTGTTTGTGGTGGTGTGTTTGTTTTTTCTGTGTTGTCTCTTATTTTAGAGGCTTTACAGTTGTCGTTTTTCATTTTTACGTCCTTCCCATCAGCAATATCCCTCCACTTTTTCCTGAGTCTTTTATTAGGCTTTTTATCTCCAATAGGCTACATGATGCACACGGTCTTCACTGGATGCCCTCCCTCTTTCGATTTTCATGTTTTTTTTTCATTGCTTTTATTTCTTTTCTTCTTTTATGTTCTTTCCTCACGTCTTTGTCTTTCTGTTAGTGCCCGTGATAGTTCCATAGCTGCACTTGCTGTTATTCATCAGTGACTGTGTTTAACAGGCCTATCTCCTCTGTGCGCTGGCATTTGGGAGCTCTCATTAACATTTGCTACATGTGGTTTAGCAAAGGTGGTGCTGAGATACGTTGAGGAGCTGCAGCCATTCATCTCACCCCACCAGGAGAATTTGCAAGGCTGTGTTTCACAAACACCTGCTGGGAGAACTGTTGCAAAGACTTCTTTGGGATGGTGTTGAGAAGAGGAGGGAATATGGGGTTTATCTTGAGGGGGAAAATATGGGATTTTTACGGTGGCCCTGAAGTGCAAACCACGGCAGCAAATCCCACAACGTGCATTTCTCTGTTCCATACAAAAGAAATGAAGTCTCAACATTGTAATGATCTTGACATAATTAATATGACATAAAACGCGTAGTTTGACGTATACGACATTGTCGACCCCAGAGCGTTTTACATCATTTCATGTCACACAATGTCACACATGTCCAAAGTGTTTTGCAATATGTATTGGGACAGCTGGTAATCTCATCAACATAAATCTGTATTTGAATGGATTAGTGGTGAATTTATAACTTCAACTGGCTGATAGGTAGGTTTGTAGCCTTCTATCAGCGGGATGTTCTTCAGTGCAGGTAGCTCCAGTCACATTTCAGACTACGTAAAAGTGTCTGTGTGGAATTTGGATCCATTCCTCATCCATCTCGATTGTCTTCTCTTGTCATCAAGGAATGATGACTTCCCAGCATTTCTTTTTTCTTTTAGGGTTAGGTGTTTGCTACATCAGTCATACTCAGCTTTGCTTCAGTGCAATCTGTGTTTAGTTTACTTTTTGTGCAGCAATTTTACAACAGCATGACTCGTACTGCTGCTTTTCCTACCACTGTTAGTACTACTTCTGTGAGTACTAATTGTAGTACCTCTGCCACCATAGCAACCACCCAGAAAAAACATATACAGTAAACTACCACAATCATCATAATAACCACCATGCAACATCCTACCAACCACTAAGAACACAATCCTAATATGTCTGAAATTGTTGTATCAGATTAACTAATCTAAACAGCCAATGTCACTGTCACTTGAGTTGATTGGCTCTTTTTAGCTGTATCTAATTAGCTGTGTATCTACAGGGACTCATAAAGGGGTTGTTTGGCATACATAAGCAGTTGTTCCGCATTACTCATGAACACTGAAAAAAATGTTGAGTGTTATTTACTTGGGAAAACGTAGGAAAGTTTTTGCACTTAGAAATTGTAAGTAAATTCTACAAGGGCGATCATCAAGTAAACTTTACTTGCAGATATAAGTTTCTCTTACTAGCAAACCTAAGGTAATTTTCTGATGTTTATTAATATGGTTATTGAGTTTTACTCTCCCATTCTTTGTAACTTTTACATAAACTCTGACTGCTTCAAACTGAAAAATCTAGACGAAAACCAATGGCTTTTCAAGGTAATTTTTAAATACTTTTTCTAACTTATTTATGGACTATATTTAAGTAACATTTACACAACATTTTACATACTTTTTCTGAAGTTTAAATTGCCTAAATTTGTTCTTAATGTTTTTGTTAATTGAAACAATGACTTAAAAAAAAATGAGACAACTGTTGTTTAATTTAACAACCCATTTATTTTTAAGTAAAAAAAATATTTTTTCTATTGAATATTTTCCAGCAAGTTTGCATGGCAAAACAACAAAGTATAGTTCACATTAAGATGAATTTTGTTATTATCAGGGTTCATACGCATTTTAACCTATACTTTTCCATGACTTTTTGGCAGATTTGCATGACTACGTGTTCCTGAAAATGTCGGTCGACATTATACAATAAGAATGCAAATCTGTGTTAAAGTTTACCCTCCGAGGTTTAACTATAAAATGAATGATAATGTCTGTGGTTCATAGTGGGATTTATAATATCGCTCCCCGAATACAATGCTGAGGTTAAGACTACGTGAAAATACATTTATTAATCACATATTATTATTCTGTGTTAAAACAAATTCCATGACTTTTCCAAAAGTTTCTGGATCTTTTTATGTTTCCAAAACTTTTCCAGGCCTGGAATTTGCATTTTTCAAATTCCATAACTTTTTCAGGTTTTTTCAAAACGTATGAACCCTGTATTATTTACTCACCCCTTTGTCAATAGGAGTGTTCTTCTGCGAGTTTGAGAGACGTTTTTATCCACTCAACTGCAGTGAGCGGTATCTTAACTTCAAACGTCCAAAAAGACAAATAATCAATTAAATGTCTCCATACTGCTTGTCTGAGGTAATCCAAGTGTCCTGTAGCTCACACATGCCAAGACGTTTGTAAAAAACAAAAAACAAACTGCTCTTCCCATGCGTGCTCCTTCCAACGCCGCACACAAACTTAAACACTACTAACTTCCAGCCAGCCCATCCGTGTTCATGCAGCACCACAGAGGAAGCAAAGCAGAGCAAACTCAGCCAAACACAATTTTGTTTTTGTTTTTAAAACATCTAGGAATGTGTAAGCTGCAGGACACCTGCATTACTTCAGATGAGCAGTATGGAGACATTTATTTGATTCATGACATATTTTTTGGATGTTTGAAGCCAAGTTGCCGTTCAATGCAGTTTTCTGAGAAAAAAAAACATCTCTGCAAACTCCCAGAAGAGCATGAATGTTGACAAAACTTCAGTCCCATCGGCATCGGGGTGAGTAGATGACAGAAATTTCATTTTAGGGTGGCTAAAATGGGTTTGAGGTAGCTTGTTAAAAAGGCACAAGAATACACTCAGGAACTGTTTGCATAGAGAATACGTAGCCTTTTCTTTTGGATAGGCTTTTTAACCTTAAACTCTCGAAAAAATTTGACATGCTTCAGGAACCTTCAGTGCATCTTAAAAGACATGCTTATTATTGGTTCAACCTTAAAACGTTTAATTATAAAGAACAGTGTTTTGCCCTGAGGTTCTAAACATCTGTTTCTGTATCATGAGTAATATCCTACAAAAAGCAGAGCATCTTGAAACTAAAAAGTGCCATATTTCGCCCTTCGCTCTTTTCATGCCCACACTCACATCTGTTGAAAATGACCATTGAAAATGGCCCCACGACCCACCAGTTGAGAACCTCTGGTTGAACTTGAAAATGCTGATCTAACTTCTTTTCTTTTGTCCCCAAAACTTAGCCACTACATGGTCACATGTTTGATACAGTGCAACAAGTTAAAATAAAAATTAAAACAAGAGAAAAATAGGAAAATAGACAAATAGCTACATAAACAACTGTGCCGTATTTTTCTTTTAGCGCCCTCTTTGAAATGACAACTCATGGGTCAAACATGTGCACTCATGCTATAAGCTTGTTTCGCAGAGTCAGGATTTTCAGGCACAGCTTAAGGACATCAAGCTCTAGAAGAAGCTTTTGAAAAACTTAAAAAGTGTATTTCATTTTTGGGGGGTAACTCAGGTTCATGGCATATATGATGCCCATGAGCAGGAGACAAGCCTTTGCAACACTTCCACAGTTGTCAAGTACCTCAGTCCCTTCAATAATAATCGACACATCAGTTTCGGATGCACCTACATCTTCTTCACTTGTGTGGAAGACACAGATCTTCAGGACTTGCTCAGCCTGGTCCTCTTGAGCGTCCTCTCTGCTGATATCCTGTAAAATATGTGAATCCATGTTCAGGTGCATAGTACAGCTTCATTTTTTATTCAAGTTAGAGACTAGTGTCAAAAATATCAATATTTCAATACCTATCGATCCTAAACATTTGAAATAACTTAACTAAGTTTAGGAGAAAACAAAATTTAGTCTATCATACAAAAAGGAGGAAACTGCCAACTGAGGAGGAAAGGGGTGGCAGGGAACTAGAGAGTGCATCCTATATGATGAGGATGTTGTTATTTGTCTCTTTTGTGTATGCATTTGTGTTGTTAGGGTCTGGAAACATAAGATTTACTTATTCCAACCCCTTTTCAAACTCTTGTAGTACTGTCTGCTGGCAGAGGCTGCTGTGAAGCTCGCGACCTCTCCAAGCCGATCTAGAGACGCTGCGGATATTTGAAACTTTTTTTCTCCTTTCCCCGCTCCTATGTGTAGCGGTTGTGTAGGCTACTCTGTCGTTGCCTTGTGTTAATTATGCGAAGGAAACTCTCATCATTTTGGCAAACCCGCCATTTATTCACAGCATCTAGCTGTGAATAAATGATATATATCTATATCATACAGTCAGTCCCGCTTTACACACACACACACACACACACACACACACACACACACACACACACACACACGTCTTACTGCAAGTGCAAAATAAAATTAGGTTAGCTAGCAACACGTGTCGCACTGGCCACATTATATAAATAAAAAAACCACCGTCAACTTTACATTAAAAGAACGTGCTCGACCGTTCGGGAGCTATACGTTTCATAAACAAAATAAACCACTCGTTTTGTATAACGATGGTGGAGCTCATAACTTGCGCACTTACCAAGGGGACAGCAAGGTCTGACTGCTGTACCCCTGGGGTGCACGAACCAAGTCCACAGGTACTTTGCCTTTAGTGACCATGGTAAAATTAAGCTACAGTGATACGTGATGTGTGATAATGGCAAGTGGGATCATATTATATTTTAACTCCGTTACATATGCAGGAAAAACTCTGAATGACTTACCTCTAAGATGATTTAGCTGCTCCTGCCTCCATTAAACAAGACCGCTGTCGCCGTCTTCTTGTGTTTTGGCGGACAACGAAGCGCATGCGTCCCTGTATCGCAGCGTCACAAAGGCGCATGCGCGGATTCAAAACACTATTGAAACTTACTTGGCATTTCTAAGTTCATGTGCAATGACTATGAAACCTTTGAATATTATGTGAAAATACATAATAAAACTTACTCTTCCCACACAGTTTATTTATTACATGAATGGCATATATAGTTTTACTTGAATAATTCCAGTTCTCACTGATACTTACAATTAGAAAATAAAAATTGTGACAGTTAACCTAATAAATATTACTACACCACAAAATAATTTTTTTCAGTGAAGAATGCTTCTGAAGAGATCAGTAACTAGTAACTCTGATCTGCATATGATCACACCGGTGAGCATTTTGCTATTTTTGCAAGTCATTCTGTTGCCCTGCCAAATTCCTTCAGGAACTCTGTTGTCTTACCCCAACTGTATCTTTGTTAGAATAATTTCCATTACCAAAGGATAGGCGGGACCACTGAAGTTATATCAAAGCTGGTTTACTTGCAAATAGAGTCAAATTCAAGCATTTACAGCAAAACACAAAATATGACTAACGAAAAGCTTTTGTAATACAACGTAGAATGTGATAAAACTCTATAGTCACAATAAAGAGTCAATCTCGTCAGTTATCTCAGTCAAGGAGCGCCTGTTCTTTCCTCAGCATCACACCGTGCTCCAGACAAGGACACGCAATGGCTCCACGTTATCTTGTTTAGAGTATTCAGTATAATAGTATTCTATGCAAACAGTTTAATAATAACAAGAGAGAAAGTATGTAAATAAAAATTTCCCTAACAATCCTAGAGGCAGTTAGAGGAGCTATAAGGATTGTCAGTAAAACAGATCCTATTTTTTATTTTTTTAGTTCTTACAAGATAATTACTAAATTGCCAGTGTTGTGTTGCTGTTTGGCTTTACTAGTTAGCTCAAGAAACACCCAAACATGACCAAAGAGCACTATGTTGCCTATAAAGCAGGAGAGTGATGGAGCCAATCTCACAGTGATTGCGTTGGTTTGTTTGGTTCTTCTTATTAGGATGCAGGGCTCTTTTAGGTGTGAATACGATGTTCCAAGAATGATTGTGTTATGGAATCTGATGTATGTAGCTAAGGCTTTATACAGGTTGTGCTACCAGGTGGAGCACAGATGATTAAAAGAGAAACATTTCCCCATATCCGTGAACCATCACCTTATCGTCGTGGAGAGGTTTGTGTGTCTCTGTGAACCTGAGGGCTGTGTTGTCTGGAGCTTTGTGCTCCTGGTAGGGTCTCCCAAGGCAAAGTGGTCTCAGGTGAGGGGCCAGACAAAGAATGGTTCAAAAACCCCAATGAAAAAGCTAAGCAGAGATGGAGTGACCCTGCCCGGAGGAAGCCCGGGGCCCCGTCTGGAGCCAGGCCCAGGCGGTGGGCTCGTCGGCAGCGCCTGGTGGCGGGTTTGCCACGGAGCCCGCCGGGCACAGCCCGAACAAGCTACGTGGCAACTCCCTCTCCATCCCATGGGCCCACCACCTGTGGGAGGAACCGTTGGGGTCGGGTGCGATGCCACATGGGTGGCAGTGAAGGTCAGGGGCCTCGACGGACCAGACCCGGGCAGCAGACGCTGGCTCTGGGGACGTGGAACGTCACCTCTCTGTGGGGGAAGGAGCCGGAACTGGTGCGGGAGGTGGAGCGCTACCGGTTAGATCTGGTGGGGCTTACCTCTACGCACAGTCTTGGTTCTGGAACCATACTCCTGGATAGGGGTTGGACTCTTTTCTTCTCCGGAGTTGCCCAGGGTGTGAGGCGCCGGGCGGGTGTGGGGATACTCATAAGCCCCCGGCTGAGCACCGCTGTGTTGGAGTTTACCCCGGTGGACGAGAGGGTCGCCTCCCTACGCCTGCGGGTTGTGGGGGGGGAAACTCTGACTGTTGTTTGTGCATATGCACCAAACAGGAGTTCGGAGTATTCGGAGATTGTCTATAACGAACACCATGTTCGAACATAGGGATGCTCATAAGTGTACCTGGTACCAGAGCACCCTAGGCCGAAGGTCAATGATCGATTTCATAATCGTTTCATCTGATCTGAGGCCGTATGTTTTGGACACTCGGGTGAAGAGAGGGGCAGAGCTGTCAACCGATCACCATCTGGTGGTGAGTTGGGTCAGAGGGTGGGGGAAGACTCTGGACAGACCTGGTAAGCCCAAACGTGTAGTGCGGGTAAATTGGGAACGTCTGGAGGAGGCCCCTGTCCAACAGACTTTCAACTCACACCTCCGGCGGAGCTTTTCGTGCATCCCTGTGGAGGCTGGGGGCATTGAACCTGAGTGGACAATGTTCAAAGTTTCCATTGCTGAAGCTGCGGCGAGGAGCTGTGGTCTTAGGGTCTTAGGTGCCTCAAGGGGCGGTAACCCACGAACACCGTGGTGGACACGGTGGTCAGGGAAGCCGTCCGACTGAAGAAGGAGTCTTTCCGGGATACGTTATCCCGGAGGACTCGGAGGCAGTTGCAGGGTACCGAAGGGCCCGAAGGGCTGCAGCCTCTGCCGTGAAAGAGGCAAAGCAGCGGGTGTGGGAGAAGTTTGGAGAAGACATGGAGAAGGACTTTCGGTCGGCACCAAAGTGCTTCTGGAAAACTGTTCGCCACCTCAGGAGGGGGCGGGGAACCATCCAAGCTGTGTACAGTAAGGATGGGACACTGTTGACCTCAACTGAGGAGGTAATAGGGCGGTGGAAGGAGCACTTTGAGGAACTCCTGAATCCGACTAATACCCTCTATGTTAGAGGCAGAGCTGGAGGATAATGGGGGATTGTCGTCGATTTCCCAGGCGGAAGTCACTGATGTAGTCAAACAACTACACAGTGGCAAAGCCCCGGGATTGATGAGATCCGTCCAGAAATGCTCAAGGCTCTGGGTGTGGAGGGGCTGTCCTGGTTGACACGCCTTTTCAACATTGCGTGGAAGTCTGGGGACGGTGCCAAAGGAGTGGCAGACTGGGGTGGTGGTTCCCCTTTTAAAAAGGGGGACCAGAGGGTGTGTGCCAATTATAGGGGTATCACACTTCTCAGCCTCCCGGTAAAGTCTACTCCAAGGTGCTGGAAAGGAGGGTTCGGCCAATAGTCGAACCTCGGGTTGAGGAGGAACAATGCGGATTCCGTCCTGGTCGTGGAACAACGGACCAGCTCTTCACTCGCAAGGATCCTGGAGGGAGCCTGGGAGTATGCCCAACCGGTCTACATGTGTTTTGTGGATTTGGAGAAGGCGTATGACCGGCTCCCCGGGAGATACTGTGGGAGGTGCTGCGGGAGTATGGGGTGTGGGGGTCTCTTCTCAGGGCCATCCAATCTCTGTACAACCAAAGCGAGAGCTGTGTCCGGGTTCTCGGTAGTAAGTCGGACTCGTTTCAGGTGAGGGTTGGCCTCCGCCAGGGCTGCGCTTTGTCACCAATCCTGTTTGTAGTATTTATGGATAGGATATCGAGGCGTAGTCGGGGTGGGGAGGGGTTGCAGTTTGGTGGGCTGGGGATCTCATCGCTGCTCTTTGCAGATGATGTGGTCCTGATGGCATCATCGGCCTGCGACCTTCAGCACTCACTGGATCGGTTCGCAACCGAGTGTGAAGCGGTTGGGATGAGGATCAGCACCTCTAAATCTGAGGCCATGGTTCTCAGCAGGAAACCGATGGAATGCCTTCTCCAGGTAGGGAATGAGTCCTTACCCCAAGTGAAGGAGTTCAAGTACCTTGGGGTTGTGTTCGCGAGTGAGGGGACAATGGAGCGGGAGATTGGTGGGAGAATCGGCGCAGCGGGTGCGGTATTGCATTCAATCTATCGCACCGTTGTGACGAAAAAGAGAGCTTAGCCAGAAGGCAAAGCTCTCGATCTACCGGTCAGTTTTCGTTCCTACCCTCACCTATGGTCATGAAGGCTGGGTCATGACCGAAAGAACGAGATCCAGGGTACAAGCGGCTGAAATGGGTTTCCTCAGGAGGGTGGCTGGCGTCTCCCTTAGAGATAGGGTGAGAAGCTCAGTCATCCGTGAGGAGCTCGGAGAGCCGCTGCTCTTTGCGTCGAAAGGAGCCAGTTGAGGTGGTTCGGACATCTGGTAAGGATGCCCCTGGGCGCCTCCCTAGGGAGGTGTTCCAGGCACGCGTCCAGCTGGGAGGAGGCCTCGGGAAGACCCAGGACTAGGTGGAGGGATTATATCTCCAACCTGGCCTGGGAACGCCTCGGGATCCCCCAGTCGGAGCTGGTTAATGTTGCTCGGGAAAGGGAAGTTTGGGGTCCCCTGCTGGAGCTGCTCCCCCCGCGACCCGACACCGGATGAGCGGACGAAGATGGATGGATGGATTTCCCCATATAGCATCTCTTCAATCATAATATACCTTTCCGATTATCTTTGACAACCTCGACCGTTGTTAGAGGCAGTCACAGGTGAACCATGACAGCCACACCTTGAACATGTGCTTCTAAAGATACATGGCCTGTTTTAGCTGAAAGTGCCCCTGCTCATTAAAAGGGTTTCCTGAAACAAGGCCAGTTTAACTATTCATCTTTTTCAGGACGATTGAATTTGCTCCTTTTTGTATGCGATAATGAATGCTTTGCATGTTCCATTAAAAAAGTTTACGAACACTTAATTTGTCATTAGTCAGTGTACTACTCAGTGTCACACTGCATGTTATCTATTATCAGAAATGTGCAACACTTTAATAGAAGTGGCCAGTTTAATATCTAATCATCTGTCTCATACACAAACACTCAGTACAAATGGCAGTGAGAGGAGGAAGTGATTATTTTACTCCTTCGTCCACTTTCCTGAAAAGCAGAATCAATTTCCTCTCTGGCTGTAGTGGCTCTGTCTCTCTCTCTCACACACACACACACACACACACACACACACACACACACACACTGTTCCATCAGACAGCGGTCTACCAACAGCCACTTTAAACTGCTTCATTCTTTCTCACCTGCTTCCTTTCTTATTTATTTATTTATCCCTTCCTCCTACTTCTTCATCTCTCCAACTTCACCTTCCAATCTCTCTCATTCTCCTCCTGTCTTACTCAAATCTTTCCCAACCCCTCTATTCCTTCTTCATTTCATAATTTTCCATCCATGTGCAGCGATCTACCACTCTTCTCCACAACATTCTCCCATTTTCTCTTTTGTTGTACTATGTCTTTGCTGTCTTCATTTTCTTCTCTCCCTCCATTTTTTCTTCTTTGGCTCAGTGTGATGGGACACAGGAGGCTGCTGTAATTTGATTGGAGGTATTAAAGTTGATTTGATTAAGCGTGGGCCAAATTACTGGCTGCTTAATAGAATCAGGCCCAGTCACCTGCCAGGGGCCCCTAGTCGAGGTGCTCAGCCCTGACACACACACACACACACACACACACACACACACACACACACACACACACACACACACACACTCTCTTTTAAAGTAATCCCTTTCCTCGAGCAGATCACATGCTATTTCAAAAGTAGCAAGTAGCAGACAAAGTTGCGGTGCTGTAAATGTTGGTGGGTCATGACATCAAATCCATCCACTTAGTGATATCTGACATAATTCCCTGTGGCCATGACGGTCAGTAAGAGTTACTGCGTTTAATTCCTCCCAATCTCCCATCCTAAACCTGTTATTTATCCTCCTGCAATTCATTAGAGGCAGCAACAGGCGAGGAGGCCCTTTTAATTACACCGATGACAGATTAGGTTTTTACAGAGTGCAGACACTGTGCTAACTAGTGTTAGACCACTACATCCAGCTGATATTAGATTTGTCACAAATCAGATTTCGGCCAGACACTTTATTATTATTATTATTATAAAAAAATACTGAATAATGCAGGTTCTAAACGATTTTGGAACTGACTGTTGCTGTTCCCTGACCCTGCACCATTGGGCCCTTATCTTCAAACTAAATATACATTTTAATATTTTATTTAGAAAAGCAAAAAGAGCAGGTACAAAAGTAATGTAATAAAACATAAAATTAAAAACTGGCTGTAGGTGCTGCAGCCAAGTATATCATTTTACCTTTTTTAATAATCTCAAATAAAATATAGTAATTTTAACAGTTTCTGTTCAAGTGCTCTTGCATGTATTATTTTAATGTGGATTGTATGTAAAGTATGAAAAAATGTGGTCAATTTAAAGGATGAACATTTATACTGTATGTGAATTCCTGATTTGAAGTGTCCTTGCATGACTGCCTTCCTTCACCTCAGCCAAAGGTTTAGAGGGGCCACTAAACATAAGCGAACATAACAAATGACATAAAATGGCAGATAAAATAGCATATTTATTCACCTAAAATATTCCAAAGTCAACAAAAAACAGACCCTATGGAAAAACCGGTCTTGTGTCATGATCTCTGATAGTGAGAGTGAGGCTGCATGTTGAGGCTGCACAAAGATTGTGGACCACCTGGAACAGCCCAAACACTGGAGAACTGGGGGAATCTTTATTTATTTTTTTAACGAGTCCAGCTAAAGTGTCGCCTGGTGCTCCACATTTCATTTAAATTACAGGTTGACGTGTGATAGTGTGATAGAAATTGTTTGGGTTTAATTACGAAGTAATGTTCCCAGAAACATAAGACTTATTTTTGA
>NC_041351.1:30629489-30636989 GCF_004354835.1 Perca flavescens
TAACCACACATTCAGAACAGTATGGATTTCAGCCTGGTGCATTTCAAACACTGCTGATTAAAATGCTTTCTTGTTTCAGACTTGTTAGTGAACACATACTGTATATACAGTATATAGGGGAAGCTCCGAAAGCCTTTTTTGGAAATAAAGAAACACCAAATAAGAATGAAATAGTTGTACACCGTGCCGTTTGAGAGAAACAGTGAATAGTTAAAAGTGTGTTCTGAGTGACAGTGTGTGTGTCTCAGTGTGTGTTGTCTCAGTGAGGATTGTGCATAGTGTTTGGCTGCCCTGAGCCTGTTTTGAGACGTATATTAAGTTTTTTTTTTTTTTTTTTTTTTTTAAAACCTTTATTTATCTAGGTAAACTGTTTGAGAACAACTTCTCATTTACAAACATGACCTGGCCAGTTGTGTTGCTGTGAATGAGTTTAGCAAGTGATGTAAACTGTTTAGTTCAGGTGACTGTTGGTAATGCACGACTGTAGTTTGAGTTTTGGACATGTGGCTTCAGTTGTGACCAGTGTTGTTTAGCAATCGGAAAAAACTGTAATTGCAACATTAGCCGTGTCACATAACGATAGTTATGTATTGTAACTCCAGATTCTATGAGTATATGCATAGCCCTCTAAGAGCTGTTGCTATTGGGTTTATCCCTTCGCGCATGCGCAGTCGTGAAGATTTCTTTCGCGCCCTTCTGCCCTGCACGGGCCTCTCTTATGTCCGCAGTTGCTGTATATCACAGTTGCGTGACTATAGATCTGCTCCCAACATCAGCATTTTTCTTCAGCCAACATTGGTGAAGCAGGTGGCCTGAATCTTACCATGCCTATAGAATACATAGAATCTGGAGTTACAATATGTAACTATCGTTCTATTTCGTATAGGCTTTGCCCTAAGAGCTGTTGCTATTGGGTCAAGGGTGAAGCTGATGTAGTCATTGCCACCTGCGACACAAGGTCCACAAGCAGAACACAAGCAGAACAACTGAATAAATTATTAATTTATCAAACAACAAATTATTTTGATAAAAATCCCTATCATGATTATGAATTGACCTATTACTCCGATTGTAAGGCCCATGTCATGTAGGTTGTGAAGTGCTTTATAATGGCAAAAGATGAATGTCAAAACTAATAGCTGCAAAAAACCTGCAGTCCTCACAGCCACTTAAGTGCAGGAGGATGGGGACAGCAGCAAACAAATCCAACAGCGCGTCATCTGCCGCCAAGTGTGGATAGGACCGAGGAGTCATGGAGGACTCGGACACATCACGCAGATAAACATGGATGAATGGACACGGGGATGCCCAGGAAGCCACAGCGCAGATGTCAGCCACCGTGACACCTCTGAGGAGGGTCGCGGACGCTAATAGCGCTCATGTGGAGTGAGTCCGGATGCCTTGAGGGGCTTCCACCCCCTCGTAGGGTACAGATTTGATCATTGGCAAATTATCAAAGATTTTTGATCAATATTAATAAAGTTATGAATATGGTTATTAATAACTGTATCAAATCAACAAACAATCAAAACGGGGCACCACCCTGCAAGTCAGGGACCAATAATCAAACTGTGGAACAGTCTCATTTCTGTGGTAATCCTTTAAAAATGAAATAAAGGAAGGGGTGAATCCAAGCACGGACCTGATTGACCAGCAATTATTACAACAAGTACACAAATAATCACAAGCAACTGTTATTACTGTTATTAATTAAGTATAATAAGATTTATTAACGTCACAATTATCAGTAGCTAATCAATAATCCTTCAATAATAAACTTTTATACCTTTTTACAATATCACAACCAAAAACAAAGCAAAAAAAAAAACAACGCAGCATGGACACGTCTGTGTCTGTGTGTGTGTGAGTGTGTGTGTGAGAGAGAGTGAGTGAAAAAGGAGGGGCGGTGTCGAAGTGTAGTTCTAACGCAAAAACAACACCAAAAATGGCTACTCCTGTGAGCTGCACAAAACTATTTAGCCTCAAGAGGGCGGTAGTGGTGCTGGGTGCACGGGCAGGGGCTGAAGAAGCCGGGGTTGCTAGGCAACGCGCACGCTTAGCCGGTATGGTAGCTAGTTCCTGTGTTAGCTCTGTACGAACGTAAGCCGATTCCACGTGTGAAGCTAGCCTACAGCGTTAGCTCGGGAGCTACGCGGCTAGCCTGTGTCGTGTGTGTGTGTGTGTGTGTGTGTGTGTTAGTAAGAAGAGTAAAGAAAAGAGGCACTTTGATCTTAGTTATCAATAATGACCCAGTTCTCCTCAGCCACTCAGGTCTGGGCTAACGTGTAGTTAGGACAGACTGAGACTTTTGGTTTTGCTGAGGGAAACGTCACTATAACCACTCCAGTAGCTAACAGCTGATTTTCGCGATTCTATCGCAGACAGTAACTAATAACTCCGTGAAAGGAGTGACTTAAGCAGGTAGCAATTACAGTTATACCCAGCTACTTAACACAACATAAACCAACGGTATAATTGATCGATTATACATTCACAGAACAGATTAATAATCACATATGGACCAGTACATGATTAAATCAGATCACATTAATGGCAAAAATGGTAGTGAACCCTTTGCTCATTAATAAACACACTACTTATCTCTGCCCAGACGTAAGCCTTCTTACGGTGTGTTCAGTCCGTTTGTTTCGGTCCATAGATTTCCAGAAATGAAATGAAACAGAACGGGTCCCTGGCGCTCGTCAGCAGCCACGGAGAAACTTCCCTCCAAAAAGAAAAACGTTGTTTCCTTCTCACTGCAGATATGAAAACACTGGTGCGTTTCCAAGGATCCACCGAAATAAAATCCACTTTCTCCAGAAAATGGAAGTTCAGCACAAGCGCTTGCGCGCCTCCTTTCAGCAACAGGAGTTGCAAGTGAAGACGAGGATTTTCCTAGGATCAGGCTTTTTATAGGTTAAGGCCCCATGCTGTGTTTATGGTCCCGCTGAACCAATAGGAAGACTCAAAACTCTTGAAAGGGTGAAGACTACAATCTTGTAGTTCTTTGACTTCCTGCCAGTTGTGAGGCGTTTCCCTTCTGGCTGGCACTTCGCATAGAGGTGTGAATTACCCCGGCTTTGGGGTTTACATGGAGGCCAAGATTCCTTTCTTAGCCACATGTTCCTTTGTCTCTGAGCACATGTGTGTCCTGTATCCAGAGGTTAGTTTAATCTGAGGCCTTTTGGTTAAAATCAGATTTAACCAAACTCTTGGTCCCCAACACGCTGTTTTGAGAGAGCCGTGCCTACGTCTGATGTCCGCCATGAGTAAAACGGGATAACGCACACACCGGGAAAAGACGGTGAGACGCCTCCTCCGTGCCGTTGTTATGAGGTGCCGAAAAGAGTTGGTTAAAGCTTTCGGCGTAAATGAAGGATTTGGGTGTAAAGTAGACACGCTCCAGTCACCTCTAATAGAGAGGCAGGATGGTGAACCGACAGCGCGCATAAATCACTCACCCTCTTAGCCGACGTCAAGACGAGGAGAAGCGCTGTTTTCAGTGAAAGCATCCTGAGAGAAACTTGTGCTAGAAGATTCCCCAGAGCTCGGAGCACCAGGGTTAAATCCCATTGAAGTGTGAGAGAGCGCACAGCAGGCTTCTGTCGTCTGACCCCCTTCAAAATACGCTTCACTAGGGGGTGCGCAAAAACTGACCTCTCCCCATAGTCTTCATGGCAGAACCAAAAGGCACCACTTAGGCTTTAACTGTAGACGGAGCCAAATCATTATCCGCCAATGTTTGGTTAACACGAGGGGCAGAGGACACAATGTGGGTTCTGCCCCTTTCTCTACACACTGGTGCTGGGAGCGGACCATCGTACAGCAGGCAGGGGGCAAACCTACCCACTCCAAGCAGCCAGGCCCATAGCCGCTGGCTTATTACAGAGGGGTGGGATATCGCACTGTCCAGCTGCGACAGCGCGTCCCTGAACCACGGCAGTTGCCATGGGGACCCTGCCAGTAGTTGAACCAGGGTTGGGAACAAGGATGCGCTTGTACGCTCCAGTGCCACCAGAATGACCGACAAGCTCAAAAAAAAACGGAATGTACACTGCTCTGCGTGAGAGCAGGTGTCTGTGTGCCCACAGCAGGAGGCTCCTGGCTATTTCTAACGGCCGAGCTGATGTACGCAGCCTTGACGGTTGATGGACGCCACTGCTGTCATGCTGTCTGTTCTTACCACTACTTGTCTCCCTGTCACCACTTGAGCAAAGTGTTCAAACAAACAGCTCCAGGCAATTTATGTAAGTGGAAAATCTGGCCATCTCACTCCCACCACCTGCAATTCGCACATCCCCCCCCCTCCAGCCGATGAGAGACGCGTCTATGTACACTGTACACTGTTATGTGTGACGTCACTCTCCCTAGAGGAACCCCGGCCGACAGGGTCCGGGGTTCCTCCAATAGGCCAGGTCTGACTATAAAGAGGGAGGGATGACGAAAGCAAGCGTCTCTTGTGCCGTGTTGGGTCGAGGTGTAGGCGACCGAACCGTCTCGGAGTTCTCCTCATGTGGAGGACCCAGAGGAACCACCATGTGACTCCAGACATCATGCCCAGCAGACGCATCACTGACAGTGCCGACACTGTTGCGTGACAGCAGAGAGTTTAGTGCGTCCAGTCTTAGCGCTGACAGTTTGGCTCTCCCACTGTTTACACAGTGTGGGAGTGACCGGGCTCCGCCTACAGCACCACATGTGTGCAAGGAGTCAGAGTAGTTACCTGAACTCGAGATAGCATGATAGTTTTTACCACGCCGGTAAGAACCGGGCAGGGCTGGCGAATTGAAGCGTATAGCCGTTTGTATGCCTTTCCACACAGCACAGCATCTCCAGAGGGAGCGCGCGCACAGCCGTGTGTTGTCTGTTGCCATAGCAACAGAGAGTGCTGAGCCCTTCCTGCACTGTGAGAAGCGAGTGCCCGGTCATCACAGCCCATGGTAGGGTGTACCCGAGCTCTCGTCGTCCGTTCAGACGGCCGGGGTCAGCTGTCTACATAGCAGTGAGTATGATGCCCTCCCACTGCTGGGAAAAGCGGTAGTTTGATTCTCACAAGCCGTTCTGCACCGCAGTCAATGAGATGGTACACAGGTACGCGCGGTCAGTGAAGCAAGCATGGACCTGCTTTGGGGAGACGGCGGAATGGGCCTTCGGGGGCGGAATGGAGGCCAAGCTCTACTGCAGTGGCGGGACCGCTAGGAACTCTGTTTCCGTGACACCTGGAGCCCTGGTGAACGGTGCATAGCGAGACATCGGAGCCGCCCGTCTCCCGGGTTGGGGAATGCTACTCAACATTCACACAAGTCGAGAACAAAACCTTTAGCGGTGGGCAGGGAGCCCACCCGCTGCAGAGGACAAAAGCCGCGGAGCTCCCCTTCTGGAACGGAGACAGCTGAGTGGTGGGGCTCTGTAATCGTCTGCTGGAGGGAGGGAGAGCCGGCAAGAGGACCGCCTTCGGGGGGATTGAGTCAGCAGACTTGTCACAAAGAGGTCCCCTCCCGGGATGTCTGGGCTTCGCCGCTGGTGGTATCCTTACCTTACCTGACCGTCCAGCCGGCTGCTGTCGTCTGCTGCTTCGGTACCTTGGTCGGGGAGGGCAGGGCAGGGCACAAGGGCACATAAGAAATCTTCAGGACTGCACATGCGCGAAGGGATAAACCCAATAGCAACTGCTCTTAGAGGGCGAAGCCTATACGGAATAGAACATCACCTTGTTTGACATGCATCAACTCACACACAAAGCACACATGAAATAGGTGCCATCGTGGTATATTCTAAGCAGTCCAGTTGCTGCAGATGTATGGGCTTACAAAGACAACTGTGTGTGTGTGTGTGTGTGTGTGTGTGTGTGTGTGTGTGTGTATGTGTGTGTATGTGTGTATTTACTTTGATGTGAATACACCAGTGTGTTTTTCCTTTTAATCCTCATAAAAAAAACGTGGCATGGATTTATATGTAATATTTGTATACTGTGATGGAAATGCTGTTACAGAGATGTTTCCATTCCTTAAAGTACAGTGTCAAATTTTGGGGAGGTGTGAATATTTGTAGGTTTTTTTGTTTTTAATTTGTATAGTTTTTTGCCATTAAATGTTGACTGAAATCAGCAATCAGCAGCTTCAGAAACTGTCACTGTATCCTGCATGAATGTTCAAGAACTAAAGGTTAATTCACAGGTTAAATAATCACTGACTAAAAAAAGATAATTGTTTCCTTATCTTCCTCAAATGATTAAAAAAAAAAGGTCTAAAACCTTCTGCTCTGTGGTAAGTTTCCTAAACATGGTTACTTCTCTATCACCCTGGAAAGCTGAAACTTGTCCTCTCAAAATTATACAATTAGGTTGAGGGTCTTCTGCTACACAGCAGTTAATGGAAGCGCTTGTTGTTCCTCTACTGAAATTAACCTCACTCCTACACCATAGAGACATTCAGCACGATGAGTATTGGCTGATCTCTAGACACAGACGCTTATCCAAAGTGTACTGTACCTGTGACACTGATTGTTCTGGCCTGATTGATCCGTGCTGATTAGTGGAATTCAACCCCATAGTCATTTGTTAATGTTAGTGAAGCTGTAAGAGTGTGTTCCCTCCTCATTAAAAATTAAAGCTTGGCCTTAGTGGTGCTAGCACAAAACAACAAGCGAGCTGTTAAAGCCCCCCTTACATTATTAACAGATAAACACTGGCATTTGGGGCTAAAGAGGAAATATCTCTGTCATGATGATTTAACACACACACACACACACACACACACACAGACACACACACACACACACACAGTCCCAGATGTGATGTATGTGCATATTCTCACTGGCACAAAAAGGTGAAGAGACTTAATTCACACAAACTGTGATCAGTGTGGATTAACTGGCTTTTTTTGCAAAGACACAAACACACAGAGAGGCTGAGAGAGCTCAGGAGTGTAAATGACAAAGGTTCTCTTTGTATTTGTTAAAGTGATGTCCAGTGTCTCTCAGCTGCTTTTAACACTCCCAAAAAGGCCATTACAATTAAAGGCGCACTGGGCAGAGCGAAGGGAAATGGAGAAGAGTGTGATGAGAGTAAAAGAGGGATGTCAGCACAAAGAGTGGCAGAGATGCTTTTAGCCTCTCTCCGCAGGAGTAATGTCCAATTACTGCTCCGTTTGAGGCCGCTGCCTCACACTGTCATCAGCACACAAGCACCAGGTTATGGCCCTCTGCAATAGGCCGATTGTCAGCTACCATGGATCACAATCAGCCAGCGGAGAAGATAGGCATTTCACATTGAATATTCATGTTGTTTCACTGGATATAATAGGCTGGAGAACCCTCTACACCTTCAACAGCACAGTCAGAAAAGCTCAGTGCTGTTTTTCAACACTCCATATCATATCTTTGTGACTGGTTTGTTTCCGTTCAGTTATATATCGTCTCTCTTGACTTTACAGGCGTGAAAAAAAAATAGATGGCAGTGTGTAGATGTGTTGGTGTTTCATCTCCTCTGACTCTGACCAG